>NC_058135.1:294155757-294255146 GCF_016433145.1 Gracilinanus agilis | reverse complement strand
GCCTCCGGGTATCCGAGTGACTACTTGTCCCGCCTGTGCACACAGAAGGATTCCCACCCGAAGAGGCAGCAGTGAGGGCTGGATTTGAAGGGAAATTCCTAGTTCTTAAAAGCAAGCCAGACTCGGAAAGGTCCTTAGTCTGAGCCCCCGAGGCAGACCTTTAGGAGCTGGGGATTGGGGCTGTGGGGCACCCTCGGTTCTGTGGCCTGCCTCGCCTCTCCATGCCCTCATTTGGGGCTCTGGAAGATCCTAGAGGGCTTCCCATTTCCTTCTGCGACTCATTTTACAGATGAGGAAACTGAGGGCAACAGGGTGAGGTGATTTGCCCAGTCACACAAGCTAGTGTCTAAGGCCAGAGTTGAGTCTTCCCAAATCCACTGTGCCCCCTCGCTGCTGTTGTCAGTCAGGGTGCATTTCTGGTACTGCGGAGGGCTGGGACGTGGTTAATAACTCTGATTCCCCCCCCTCCCCCGCATTATAATTTAATAGACTCCACAAATCCCACGGGACACTTTCACTTAAATGAGCTCCTCAGATCCAGAGAACCAGAGACAAGTATGACCCCATTTCACAGATGAGCAAACCCGCTGGTAGGGGAGGTGGCTGGCCTGACATTGGCTCCTCCCAGCTCTGATCTACTTGCTATTAACCAGCCACTGAGCCCTTGCCAGGGTCTGCAGGGCAGCGGCTCCAGTGGAGGGAGGCTGGCCGGCCAGTGGCTCCGGTCCAAGCTAAAGCTTCCACTCTGCTCTGGGAGGGAAGAGACGATGGGCTCTGACTGGGCTCCGTCTCCCATGGGATCCGGGGCTGCTGGACTACACAACTCCCCGCTCACCCCCCCCCCCCCATCTTTCACAGAAGCTTAATGGCAGGGCAGCTCATTGGCTCCGTGGATGGAGAGCCGGGCCTAGAGAAGGCAGGCCCTGGGTTCCAATCTCGCCTCAGACCCGGCCTGGCAGGGTGACCCTGGGCGAGCCACTTGGCTCCCTTTGCCTAGTCCTCGTCATTCTGCCTTGGAACCAATAAGCGGTTTTTACAGCCCTTTATTTCTGGGTAGGGCTCCAAGGCAGCTCCGGGCCAGGAGCCGAGCCGGCATTCCTAGATGGCCTCCTCTGAGCCGGCCCTTTCCAATTACAATCGGTGAGGCAGGCACTCGTGACCCCCCATTGGCCAGCCTGCCCAGAGGCACCCAGGAGCCGCCTCCAGGAAGTCCCGATCCCTTCTTCTAGAAATGGGGCGCAGGAGTCTCCCCGGGAGGCCAGCCGAGGCCAGCCTGGGCCCAGGAGTGTTCGAAAAGCAGGGCCACGAGGGAGGCAAATCCGAAGAGCGGGCGGCCCGGGAAGGAGGGGAGGCCCGGCGTCACCATGGCTCACGGGGGGCGGTCTTATTGGCAGTGGAAAAGGCTTCAGTACTTTATTGAAAGAAAGCAATAAATAATACTGTGATAAAAATAGTTCCGAAGAAGGCTGTACAGACTTTGTTACATAATCAGAAAGTCCACAAAAGATTAATAGAAAAACAACAGAACGCCGAGTTCTACAAGTCCGTTAAAAGCAGGACCGGCGAGGAGGAGGCTCGCCGACAAGTTGCATAATAAATAATGCACCGCGGGCGCCGCTGGCCCAGTCGGAGGTACATTCTCCGCAGTCTGAGAGGGGACGGCGAGACCATGAAACCCCCAAACGTGTCCCGACGAAGACGACTCAGACAGACAGACAGACGCGGACGTGACAAGAGTAAGGCCTGGGTTCAAGGGGGCGCCGGGGCCGCGGCGCGCAGTGATTGGTCCTCGAAGGAGAATTGCATCCGAGCCTCGACCAATGGCTTCAGGGACGAGGGAGCGGGGAGGAAAGCGCTTGTCCGGCCGGGAAGGCGCCTCGGTTCGGGCTGCAGGACAGCAGAGGGTGTGGAGAGAGGTGGCCCGAGAGCGGCCCGAGCCGCGGGACGAAAAACTGCCTGTCCCAGAAGCACGAAGAAGGATTGTTTCCCGAGTGTTTGTGTTTGGTGCGACGATGCTGCTCCTGCGTCCTAGGGCACTTTTTACAAATGTAGTAAAATCCTCATTTGTCAGGTTTATTATTTTAAAAAATTAAACAATGATAATTACAATAACTGCATAATTTACAAAAAACCCTATTTTGTTCATAGGATTCATACTTACAAGCATTACAGTACATTCAGGTGACTAACAAATTAAGTATAAGAACCTCATGAATTGATTGGAAAAGATATTTATAATCTGGATACACATGAAAAAGTAAGTAACTGTATAAATGAAGTCACAGAAGTTTACATAAATATAAGAAACATTTAATTCTAAAATATTTTCTCTATGGTATTCATGGATTTCTTTACTAATTAAAAACTCTGTAATAAAATATCTCATTGTCCATATAACAAGTATTAACAGATTAAAGATCCTCTCGATTCTACGGTGGGCTCCTGGCTGAGTTCAGGGCGGTCAGTCCATGATCATCGGTAGAAATAGTGTGGGTAAACTAGGAGCAAAAACAAAGGGACAAGCGTGAGTGACCGGAAGCCAAAGCGTCCCGGCCCGGATTCCTGGAGTCTTCCCGCCGCTTCCAACACTTCTGACCCAAACCCAAGACTGATATTAAAGGAGGGAAACTTTTAAATGCAAATCTGCCAGGGCAGCTGGGTGGCTCTGCAGATAAAGAGCCAGGCCTGGAGATGGGGCCTGGGTTCGAATCTGAGCTAGCTGGGTGCCCCGGGTGCCCAGCTACCCCTTACACTCTTCTGCCTCAGAGCCAATGTTTGGGGTCTATTCCCAGAGGAAAGCAAAGGTTTAAAAAAACAAATCTGCCCCCAGAAGGGGCTCCATCCCCACAGCCGCCTTCTGCCGGCCCACACGGGGAACAATAAGCTCAGGCTGGAAAGGCCCTTCCTTAACCAGACCCGGGAAGGCCCGGGAGGGCCCCTCCTGACCCTGGTCCCGGGTCATAGCTCTACGGATCACACCAGGGACAGGTCTCGGGCTGGAGATGGCCAACCACGAATGGCCTGTCCGAGTCTTTGGAAAAGCTGGCGGAGTGGCCTCTCGTGACAGCCTTCCCCCCACCAGAGGAGGCGCCACCTTTCCCAACCCAATGGTGGAAAGGGGGTGGCAGCAGCAGGACAGGGCCTCGTGCTCCACCAGGCCTTGGAAAAATAGGGCGAGGGGCTCTCAACTTCCGCCAGGCCCTGAGGCAGGAAGGGATGGGGACCCCCTCCGGGTACCACCACTCCCCCAGACAGGAGGCTGGGCCAACGTGGGACCGAGGCAGCCGCTGAGCCGGGCCGAGCCGACAGGCCCAGTTCGGGGGGTGGTGCCAGACACGCTGCGGCCCCAGGAAGCGAGTCCCAGAGGGCTGGCGCTGTCCGGCCCCGCCGAGCTCGCTCTACTCACCAACAGAAGGCTTTAACAGGAATAAGTCCTTACGGTCGTGGAATCCAGCCTCTGGCTTCCTGACACACTGCCTGTTGCGAGAGCGCAGAAGGAAAGCGTGCAGAACACGGCATGCGGTTAGTCTCCAACCACCGAGGGAGGCAGTCACCCAACATTCTAGGCCGGGCCGGCTGGGAGGGGAATCTGGGGACGCCTCTCTGAAACCCCTTCTGTCTCTCCAGGCCCAGAGGCAGGGGGGAGACAGGAGCAGCAGCCCCCACGAGCGGGGTCCAGCACACTTTGGGGGAGGCAGACGGCAGGACCAAAGCCTCAGCGGAGGGAGATACTTGTGGAGACGGGCTTTAGGAAGCAATGCTGACTCGATAAACCGCCTGGAAGCCCCTATGGCGGGGGGTTCCCCTTCCCTCTCTACGGGATGTCGGACCTGCACAATGTGGCTGAACAACATAGAGGCCTGGTGCGGTCACACAACATGGCGCCTCCTTAAGAAAGGCGAGAGCCGGCCCTTCCCTCATCTCTGTGATCTCTGGCTGGCTGGCAGCCGCCGCTGGCATCGTGGATGTCATGGAGAGGAGGGCAGGGAGGATCTTTGGGTGCTGACGGCTGGCGCTGACTGGCATTTACGGAGGGACGGAGGGAGGCCCCCTGAGAATTATTCCAGAGCGGGACAGAGGGGGTCGAGGGGCCCTGGGAAGAGCCACCACGGGGCTGGGGTCACCCATCTTCCCGAGGCTTTAGGGAAGGCAGAAAAGGACAACCCTGGCCCCTGCCAGGGAAAGCGGAGGGTTCCAAAGCCAAAAGCCCGAGTACCCATGTGGGGAGGCTTTTCAAGTGCGTTTCCAAACACTTTCCAAATGACCATGTAAAACCCAGTGAATTGTGTGTGGGCCATGGGAGGGGGTGAGCTAGAACATGAATCCCATAACCATGGAGAAATGCTATAAATTAAATAAAATCAAGCACCTTCCAAGAGGGAGGATCATAGCCATTAAAATCTTCTCTACAGTCAGCTTAGAAAAGGTCGACAACACCCGCTAGCAAGGCTGCTGCTGCTCGAAGAACATGCTGACCCTGATGCTGCAGGGCCTTCCACCTCCCATTGGCTGAAAATGTCACCCCTCGAATAGGGCTTCCAGAGGCCACGCCCACGCCCCCAGATCTTCAGAAACACAAAGCCTTTTCCCAGAATGCACAGCTTCCCTGAAAAGTACCCTAGGACAGCCAGAGATGGCTTCCTTGGGGCAAGAAGGGGGGGTTTGAAGTCGTTCTGATCAAATGGGCTTCTTGTGTTTAGGCTGGAAGCTGGTCTGAGTCTCTCTGGACCCTCAGGCTTTAGTGAAACTAGCTAGTAACCGCCTCATCATTTAAACCAGGGGTCAGCAACCTTTTTGGCCGTGAGAGCCATAAATGCCACATTTTTTAAAATGTCATTTCGTGAGAACCATACAGAGCTCACAGTGCTGCTCCTGTAACAGCGCCTGAAAAAAAATGGACTTTATGGCTCCTGCAGAAAGAGCCAGATGTGGCTTGAGAGCCAGACGTTGCCAACCCCTAATTTAAACAAAAAGCGGAGGCCACAGTCATCTTGGGACGCTCAAAATGCCTTGAAGAGAGGCAGGTGAGTCTGGGCCGTTGTGGTTTCCTCCAATGAATGATGGAACAGCCATCGGGAACTTGTCCTCTTGAAGTGGACAAAATTAACTAAATAGGAAAGTCAAAGGTTCAGATAACCTTTATTAGGAGCCATTCCAAAAGGCCTACAGCCAGCTCCTTTCCAGCATCTGCCATCCCACCCAAGAGTGCCCAGAGGGGGCGACAGGAGTCGCGAGGATGCTGGGGACAGTGGCAGGCCAGACATGGTCTTCTGGGGAAAAGCCTGGCCTAGGAGAGAGAAGCATTTGGAAATGATCCACCAATCAAACATTGGCCACTGAGGACAGACTGTCTGTCCACAGATATCAAGGAGCCGGAAGAGGAGCTGAGAGGGAATTGAAGATGCCTGAACTAATGGAGCTGCTGTCCCATAAAGACGTGAGCCCTGAGAGGCCATCTTGGAAAATGGAGGCTCAAGCCAGAGAGCTGAAGGAACAATGAGCTGCGGTGCCGTTCAGGAGGCCAGGAAATCTCTGGCAAGTCTGCTTTGCCCTGGAGATGGTAGCAGGGACAGGAAGAATCCAGAGGGGGTTCTTGATGCTCAAAAAAACCATTTCAAATCAGAGCATGCAATAGGGCACAGGCATTTTCAAACATATTAAAGAAGTGAATTTAGATGATTAACTTACATTACAACAACAACAACAAAATCTAGGCATGCTGGGAGAAAGAGAAAGGAAAATTCGGTGACCACATACCGTCCATTTGCATTTTCTTTGGCTGCATAGAGGGTGAGGACATAGATGAGGTGACCCGGAAATTCGCAGGGAGGGTCTCTGCCGAGCCAGCAGCTAAACCTCGAATGTCCTTGGGCCTGAACTTTTTTCTCCATGAAGGGGCTCGTCGAAAGCTCTTATCATCATCCTGGAAAATTCAGGGGCGCTGTAAGGCAGGGCGGCTGGCCAGTCTGCACAAGGGCCCTCTGAGCCCCATCTAAGCAAATGCATCCAGGAGGCTTCAGCAATCTTCACCACCTCCACCCCCCTCCCCATCCCTGCAACCCAGCATGCTCTCCTAGGCTGAAGCACACTAAGGAAGCCAGCTTTCCTTGGACCCACCCCAGATGGCCACCAGAGGGAGCTCCAGTGGCCTGCCAGGTGGCCCACCCCACACTCCATCTCCAACGCCCCTAGGACCTCAGGTTCTGCCTGATCCAGGAGGCTATCGGAAGGGCAGAGGCTACAGGGCTGGCCCAGGAAGGTCTAAGCAGCCCCCTTCATTTTACAGAAGAAATGAAGGGGAGGCAAAGGAACATTAAGTGATGTTCCAGCAAGTCTCTTAGCATTTAACAGCCTCTGATCACAACCCAGCCTAATCTCCATCTTTCTGGGCTACTAACAATCCACATGTTAATAACCTAAGAACAGTGGGTAGCGGAAGGTGTTGCGTCCTTTAGCGGGACAGTCTGGGGGGTCAGGTGACACCAACAAGGCTATCCCTGTATTCTTGCAGGTGGACATTAATGGCTTGGCTTTGCCTAATTATGTGTAGCATTCTGGGCTGTCCGAAAGGCCTCCTAAACTTCCTAGAGCATCAGAGAGAGCTTGAGGAAGGTGGTGACAGAGGCCAAGGAGCAAGAATGCCCAGGACATGCTTTCTCTCAGGAGAGGAAGCCGTCACAACTAAAATAGGAAACACTGCTGCTTAGGTGGAAAATGGCAAAGTATTCTCATTTCAATTTGTTTTGGGGCCTGATTAACTGTAAACATTACAAAAACAAAATAAAATGCAAAAGTATGCCTTCTGCTAGCTCAGCTGCGAATCAAGATATCCTGTCCCCAGAGAGGCCTGAGATCTCCCCAGAAGCTGTACCGGGATACCAATAACAACAGCCCTGACACTGCAGAGCCTTCCACCTCCCATTGGCTGAAAATCTGAATATACTTGGGCCAAAACTTACTTCCTCAAACCTTCTGTCAGTGCCCATAACAAGAAGGTTGTTGAATTCTCTCTCCAAGACAGCACGAGCCTAAGGGAAAAAAAGATAAGAAAAAACCAAAGCAATCAGGGTTTTCGTTAGTTTTTGAGAAGTATAAGAAAGCGGCAGGAAACGGGTTTGGATTTGGTGTTTTAATTTGGCCATAACATGTTTAAAGCAAAGACAATCTGTACCTTCTTCTACGTACTGGTTCCAGGGCAGAAGAGCCATAAGGGCTAGGCAATGGGGGTTCAGTGACGTGTCCAGGTCACACAGACAGGAAGTGTCTGAGGCCACATTTGAACCTCAGGACTACCTGTCTCCAGGGCTGGCTCTCTCTATCCAATGGGCTAGCTGGCTGCCTCTCATAGCATGTTCAGTCGCAACAGTTTTAAGATCTGACTACGCCTTGGGCTCTTTCTCTCCAGAAGCAAAGTTTAAAAAGGCCCGGCCTCACACACTTCCTACTACCCGACCTGGGACAAGTCACTTAACCCTGATACAGGGGAATCTGCAGGATGTAATAAGGGACTGAAGCTAGGGGTAATAAGGGCTTAGGCTATAGGTAGTAGCTGGTACGAATAGGGAATAAGACAAGGCAAGGGACCCAAGGCTGGAGGTAATCAAGGGACTAGGCTATAGGTAGTAGCTGGTTGGAATAAAGGATAGGCACTGTGGATAGGGGTTTGTGAATCCCTAAAGCAATATAGTGGATGAGGAAGGTACAAGGATGAAGGTTGGTAGTTGAGGTGGAAGGAGAAATAAGGGAATGTCTGACTTTAGGGAATATAACACGGAGGTACCAAGGGTTGCAAGGGAGAGGATGAGTTAATCTAAGGCAGGCAACAGCAGCAGGGAAACACAGACTGGATACTCAGGATAGAGACAAACACAGAAGGGAAACAGACTGAGCCCTTCAAGTAAAGGACACTTTACAGAGCCAGGTGAGAGCCAGCCAAGAACAGCTTGAAATTGACTTGAGGCTTCTAGTCAGTTTCACAGGAAGGGACTAGAAGGAAGTATTGAAGTTTCACTTCCTCCAAATGGATACCTTCAGCTTCCCTCAAACTCCAGAGAGTATGTTATTCCTCTCTCTCCTCCTCCCTCTTTTATTAATCAACTAATGAAGTAGCCAAAGGGTTTTGATTAAAGACCAACGGAGGTTATTGTCTTCTAGTGTAGACTGGCAGGGTAGAGGATACAAGGCAGCCCTAACAGCCGCTTAGAGAAAGCTTCAGGTGGGGAAGGGAGACTCAGTAGGGACCAGCCTGCTTCAGCCCCGAGAGGGATTGTAGTCAAAGGGGGTAGGAAAGCTCGATGCAATGATTCAATAGGTAAATCTGTAACAAGGGTGAGCCCTATTTGACTAAACTAGCAAAGATTTGAACTCTCAGATCTACTCTCCTTTCAAAACTTCTCAGACATTCAGGTAGGGAAAATGAAGATGGGAATAAGGAAGGCTCGGGAGATTCAAAGGAATTAGCTAAACTAACAATTTTAAAAGGAAAGCTGCAAAATATAGGCCAGGTTTCCATCTAAAGAAGGAGCTCAGATGGACCCTGATTCTCTCCACGAGTTCCCAGGACCAACTGAACTTTTCCCCAAGATTCTAAAACCCTCATCAACTGACAGAAGAACTCTGCAAAGCAGTTATGCCCCCTCTCTGCACCGCAACCCTCACTGCCCAGCTCTCAGCCCTCTTTTGCCTTGGAACCGATACACAGTACTGATTCTGGATGGAAGGGAAGGGTTATGTGACAAGAAAAGAAGCAGCTCTGCATCAAGTCAGTTTGTGACAATCTTCAACAATCCTTCCTTCTGGTCCCTGGATCACATGCAGTACAGAATTATAGGACCTGGCTCATGGCTGTCTCCCCAAAAGGACCCAGAGGGCGAAAGGGGGCCTGAGGTAAGAAGGGTCCCCAAGGATGTCTGTGATGATGACTAAGGAGGGAGGCCTGAGAGAGAGTGAAGGCCTTGAGGCTGGCTTGGCTCCCCCATGGGCAGTCCGGTCTATTGGGGCAGAGAAAGATGTCGGGCTCTGGCTACACGGCAGGCAGCAGTCAGGGTTGTGAAGGGCCTTTAGACCCTTCCGGGGATCATTCACTGAAGGAGTAAGGGAACTGCTGCTGGGAGAAGGAAGAGAAAACTCAGGGGACCTGGTCACTATTTTGAAGGATTTAAGGAGTTTACATGGAGAAGAGCCTTTCTAGATATACTATTTGGCCCAACTAGGCGAATGAGGAGGGATGAGGAGAAGATGCAAGAAGCACATTTCATCTCGATATCAAGAAAGCCTGGCTAAGAATGGGACTGCCCTAGCCCTGGATCCAGCTGCCAAATGAGGCAGGGAGGCAGCAGGCAGAGGTTTGGTGGTCATTTGCCTGCGGATACAAGTTGGACAAAGTCCACACTATTGGCAACTCTAGGTCAGACGCAGCCAGCAGAGGGCCGTGCTCTGCCTTATTAATGGCACATGACTAATTTCCAGAGACGGTCATCCCCACCCGCTGCCCCAATACTCCAGGAAATGGACCAGCTCCAGTGTCACCTGTGTGTTCTGAGTGGGGATCTGCAGCAAGAGGGCCAGAGCATTGAAGTCAAAAGTCTCATCTAAGGCCACGAGGGCCCCGTGGACGCCACTCTCCACGAGGTTGTTTGCATATTCCTTGAGGCCAATGGATAAGATCCAGCGAATCATGCGGTCATTGCTCCAAACGAGGACCTCTGGGGAAGGAAATGAAGAGGAGGAATGGCACAATCCTGGTCAGGCTGGGAGGGGAGCAGGGGTATCGTATCCTCTGGGCTGCCTCAGGGCTAGACTGATGCCCACAGCCCAGGGCTCGAGACTCTCACAAAACCGACCAGTAGCTCCCTACAACATCTAATTGTTGGCACCAAAGCTTCTGCGGCCCCTTTGTTTTTGGGAGAAGGAAGCTGAGGCTCAGCTCATTAAGGGGATGGGAAGGGAAAGAATATTCAGTAATGAAGCAGCTGCCAGGAGCCAGACTGTATGCTAAGCCCTCAATAACTATTCTCTTATTTGATCCTTGGAGCAACCCAAAGAGGGAAGGTTTTGGCTGTTATTAGCTGTAGGATTAAAAATTAATAATCCCAATATTCTAAGGATTATTTCTTATAAGATTTAATAATAATAATTTAAAGCCAATGAAAAATAGCCTCGGTAAAGAGAAAAGTTCCCAGACTTCAACACCTGGGAGAGAGCCCAGAGCTGTCAGAGTAGAGAGCCCCCAAGGATGGGGTTTCCAGCCAATTTACTTCCCAAACCCCAGGATGCAGGTGAGGATGCAACTCAAAAGGATGCTGGGCAATGCAGCTCAGGTGCATCAAATTTCCGCCTACATATTCCCCGTGATCCTTTGGGAGACCAGGCTCCCCAGTGGATCATTTTAAACATAATTAACTTAAAACTTTAAAGATTTTTTAAACTAAAGGTATATACAATATTGCAATTATATGTGAGAGTAAAATTGAATGAAGACTCCAAGTACTTAAATTTATAGGATTTAATAATAACAAAGTGAGAGAGAAAGGGAATCCTTCAGCCAAGTGGGCAGAGCACAGAGCCAGAAACCCACACCTGCCTCACTTTACCAAAACAAAAGCCCAAAAAGAGCTCCCTGATTGGGTTTCAGCAAAATTTGTCTCTCAAATGCAATGGTATAAACTGAGCACGTAACTCAAAAGGATGCTGGGTAAATGTGAATCAGGTGAAAGAAATTTCTATTTGCACATTGCCTGGAGGAAAGTGAGATGAACAGCAAGTCAGCGACTTGCTTGGAGTCACACAGTGAGTGTCTGAGCCCAGATGTTCTAAGTTAAGTGACTTGCCCAAGGTCACCTAAGTAGTAAAAGGTAGAAACGGGGCACAATGTCCACAGGCCCACTGACTGCAGAGTCAGTGTTCTGGTCCTTGGACTTAAAGCCTTCTTGTCCACAAGTGTAAGTCACAATCCCCCTAGGAAAAGAAAGTATTCTGGGAGTAAAGCATGGATGAAAGTGCTGCCCTGGCCACAAGAAGAGGATCAGCTCCAATCTGCTCTGATCCTGGACATGGGCATCTGGGCACCCCAGAGACCCCTCCACAAGTGCCCACCCAGACTCCAGCAAGAATCAAGGCAAACCTTTGATCTCATTTTGACTTTCTTCTCTTCTCCTTTCCAGTTCCTTCCGATCATAATTCAGTCTTCGCAGACACATGATTCCACATTGGAAGCTGTTTCTGTTGGGAAAAGGGAATCAATCACTCAGTGCCAGCTGTGGGCATGAATTCCCGCCTGGCAGTCACACTGCTCTCAGAATTACTCACCTGTGAAAACTGTCCACCATCTTCAACTGCCCACGCAGGTCTTTCTTGGTGAGGTGGTCCAGCATCCGAGCATCCACAAGGCACTCCATGAAGTAACTGCGATACTGAGGGAGGCCCAGGCTGGGCAGCCACTCGTTGCCAATCCACTCGTGATTCATGTCACCATAGGCTAATGTCTGCTCAAGCAAAGAGGTCAGAGTTATGAAGGAAAAACCAAGTCAACAAACTTTCAGAGCAGTCATTCAACGAACAGTTTTCTAATGGCTTTTAAGGATTGCTTGGAATCCTTTAGTTTACAGAATGCCTTTGCGTCCAAAGGAGGGCCTAGTTCTGTGCGTGAGGACATTTCGTTCAAATGGCGATTTTAAAGGATTTTAAAGGATGTCCTTTGTCATTTGAAGAGAGTGGGCAGGCATTTCTGCATTTAGAAATTTAAATCTTCTTTCACAGAATCATAACAAAATATGGTTGGTTTTATATCTGAAAATCATCCTGCGTAACTGTACAACTATAAAGAATAGTCATGACTCACGAACAATTGAAAGACTGGCCAGACCTAATCTGAAATAAAAGAATTTCAATTTTGCTAACTCCGTCAGGAGATGTCACGGGCAAATATAAGGTGTAAGATTTGTTCCTATGGCTGGCAAGGGCCCATGGCTCCTAGAAGTCTCTGTATGCTCTGGTTCCAGAACAGCTTCTCTGTCAATAAGGCAACCTAGTATAGAAGGTCCTGCACTCGACTTGGGACTAGGAGTCCTGGGTTCCTTTAGATACTGAAGTATTCCTGCAAGGATGTGCCTGTTTACATAGACAAGTCACTTAATCTCTTTGAGCCTCAGTTTAGTCATCTGTAAAAAATGGGGACAATGCTACTTACATGGGTTACTTCCCTGGGATATTGTGAGTTAGGTGCTTTGCAAGCCTTAAAACATTCTGTAAGGCCTGTTGAGATATACATATTGCCTTTCTCTGGATAGATGCGGGAGGCCTGAACAGTTCAGTCACAGCTGCCAGCAGGAATGACTAATGGGAGGACACCAACAAGCAAGACCAGATTTTCAAGGAAGCAGACAAAGCATTTCCAGGTGCGTTTCCCCTACAACTAAAGAGTCAGCCAGACGCAATGAGGCACAGATGATGGCTCTCAAAGAGATGAGCCTTGAGCATCCCTCTGAAGGACCTGACATCATGAGAGGTACAGAAAGACAGAAGGAGGTTTGTGCTCTCTCTGGAGCCCCAAATGGAGCAAGAAACAAATTAGCATTTCTAACAGCCAGGATCTGATCTTGTCAAAGCATTCAACCTGTGACAAACTGATTTGTTCCAAGAACCTCCAGGTAAGACCTGAGGGACAATCAGGGCGCCTCAATCACCGTCAGAAATCCACGGAAGCCATAAGTGGCCATCCTTAAGTGGAGGCAGCTGGACTTGCTAGCCAGAATCCTTCCTGCAGAATGGACCCAGAAGACTCATGTCGGTGCTACCTCTATTCTATAGGCTTTGGCCATTGCACAACAGCCTGAGCCATCTGAATGACCAATGGCCAAGGCTGTGTGCTGTAGCGGCATCGGAATTCAGAGGCAGCCAGAGAGAAGGGCTTCTAACTCTCTGGCCAGCTCTGAGGCTGTGCTGATTTCTTGAACAAGAACAAACTAGTCACGGCAGCTGGACAACCTATAGCTGCGAGTACTTCCTATGGGGAATGTTTATTTCTTAATCAAATAAAAGGGAGGAAAAGTACTATCAAATGGCTTTCAAAAGTAGAAAAACTCTGGGAAAGCCCTAACTTCCACTCGTTTCTATTCATTCTGTTCTTGGCACTAGGCCAGGTGTTGGGAAGAGATCCAAACTGCAAACAGTTCCTGCCCTCAAGGAGCTTCCACTTCCACTCTGTGAAGAAGACAACATGAATACTGTGAGGCCCATAAAAGATCTATACAGAGTAGACTCAAGGAAAACTGAAAGGGGAAGACGTAGCAGCTGGATGGCCAGGGAAAGACCCCAGGCCCAAGCTAGTGTTGGAGCCGAGTGTGGAAGGAGACCAGGAATTCAAAGGGCATTCCAGGTACCTGTGCAAAGGGTCAGAGAAAGAAGAACAGGTCAGGCTTGTTTTCTGTGAAAACCAATTTAGCAGATGTGTTATCTAGAGAGAGATTATAGTGGCAAGAGAAGCTGTGGAAGGAGAAATTACAAGACCTGGAAATGGAGGAAGAAGGAAAAGTTCAGAAAAGACTCTTGATCTGATCTCTGACCTTCAAATTTCTCATGTGCAAAGTGAGGACAGTTAAACACTTTCTTACATCATGGACTTATTGTAGGGGAACCATACTGTGTGTATGCACTAAAGTCTTCATCTTAAAAATTCAGGGGCCAGAAAGGGATGGGAGACTAGCAGCTGATGCTCATTCCCACTGTTCCTCTCCTGCCTCCTCTGTTAATATTTCTATTACAAAGAATAAATATCCAGGTAAATCAAGTTTCCTGCCCCTAATCCAATTTTATGAAAAATCTAAATGCAAGTGATATCTGAGTTTAATTTCCTCTTGTGAAAAATAAGCCTGGAATATAAAGCCTTAACCACTTAATTATTGGGAAGGGTTGAAAATACTTACTGAGTTAAAAGCTCATGATACAAAAATGGATTTGCTTGAGTGAAGAGAAAAGGATTTATGAATTTGTGAACAGCATTCTTCCTGAACACTGGCCAGATGTGATCAGGACTGCAGAAGAATTAAATGAGGCTAAATCACAAAGGATCCCAAGCTAGGACCTTATTTTATGAAAAACAGGATCCAGCATTTTGCTTTTTTCTCAGCATAGAGGAGGGTTCTAGGGAATCAATCTTAGTTGGCATCAAAGGGAAGATCAATCTGCTAACAATGAAATCTCTGCAGTCTCTACCATATCTCCAGCCACAGTGAACAAGGACCCAGAAACATCAGGTCTTCAACACTGAAGTCCTTGGCCCTGGCCAACAGATCTCTATCAGAAACAAATCCCATTTTATCAGTGGCAATGAGAAGAGGCCTAACCACCTGCTCCCTAAGGGCCCTGGACCCTTCCATCTGACCTAGAGCAGAACCCTCCATCTTTGTAGGCTAGTCCTTTAGAGTGTGAACTCCTGGGAGCCTGGTACTGCCCTACTTGTCCATCTGAACTTGCCATCTCTCAGCACCATGCGTAGGGCTAGTTAGTAAACATCTACGACATACTTTAGGCACCCATTTCTATAAGTGAGGATCCTTGTTCTTCCTGCCACTACAGTCAGAAGAGTGGGCTGGGCCTGACTCCTCAGTTTTGCTGTCCTCCACATTCTCCTGATTCTTCCCTACACACTTTTTATCTTCAGTTCAGTCATTTTTTCACTTATATCTGACTCTCTGACCCCATTTGGGGTTTTCTTGGCAAAGATACTGAAGTAGTTTACCATTTCCTTCTCCAGCTCAATTTCACAGATGAGGAAACTGAGGCAAAACAGGGTGAAAAGTGATTTGCCCAGGATCACAGCTAGTTAGTGTCTGAGATCAGATTTTAACTCAGGAAAATGAGTGAGTCTTTCTGCCTCCAGGGTTGGGCCATTATCTATCCACTGTGCCAGCTAGCTGTCCACCTTCCATCCTGGTAAGCAGATTAATTCCTGAGAGCTGAATAACTGTTTCTAGGTAGATGCCTCCCACACCACCGTGGCCTGCCCTCTCCTGGGTTTATTACCTTAGTCATGGGAGACAACTTGGTATGTAGGAAGAGCCCATGCTCTGAAGTCAGAGGCCCTGCTAAGTCCACCTGCGCAGAAGCCTTCAGATATGTACCATCCTCACTACAAACACTATTGGCACCTCTTATGGGGGCCTCTTCATCAGTCTCCTTCCTCTTGGAAGTCTTTCCCTACAATTCACCCTCTCCACAGCTGCCACCAGGATTTTTCTACAGCACCAGTCTGATCTTCACTGTCTCACTCAAGAGGTTCCAGGGGCTTCTTGTAGCCTTGAGAACAAACTATTAACTCTTTTGTCATAGGACTTCCCAATGAGCTCCAAACTACTTTTCCAGACAGTTTGCCCATTTCCTCCTTTCTAGGTATTTCTCAGTTCCAGTGAAACTAGATGCACACTCCTGCTCTCTGTCCCCATCCCCTAGCCCAGACTGGCTCTTGGACCTCCTAGAATCCCGAGCTCCTTGGAAAGCTCCGCTCGGGCCCCAGCCCACCCCCTCCCCACAAGGCTGCTTTACAGTTCGTGTCCTGTCCCAGACAGGAGACTTATTGATCTGAGCCCAGGTTGTTCTGTCCACTAGAACATAAGCCCCTTGTGGAGCCCAGGCAGGGAGGATTTGGTTTTTGTCTTTGCATCCTACAGTGCATTCTCCAGTGCTGGGTCTTAATCAGCACGCTGTGGAATCTGAGGTTGGTGTGGTTTTAGAATGAGAGGTAGAATGGCAGCTGTATGAAAGATTGTCTTGAAGGGTCACAGCGGGTCAGGCTAGTTGTAAAACGTCCAATCAGAGAACCAGACAGAATCCCTATGAAGGGAGGAAACACCCATCAACAACAGTGCATCTATTCTGGAAAACGCTCAGAATTTTTCAAGAGGAAGGGACCACGGGGGTTGTCTGATCCAACCTCCTAATTCTACAGATGAGTAAACAGAGGCTCAAAGAAAGAAGGACTACGCAAGTCCTCTGTGGCCAAGCCAGAGCCAGGACCTGTGGCCCCTAATACCCAGCTAGCTCAATGTCATTCCTGGACAAGCCAGGAAAGAAGCACCTGAAGGTTGCTCAGCTCAATGAGGCAAGACTTCGTAAGATAAGGAGAGACCTGTGCCTGCAGCTGACGCTTCGGTCAGTTTATGCTTTTTGAAGGGACTAGACGAGGGTGTCCTCCCAGAGCCTATAAAGTATATTCCTATAATTAAAACCAAACTGTAAAACAAGAGCTATAACTTGAGATGCCGAAGCAGCAGGTCCCTT
The DNA here is from genome assembly GCF_016433145.1 of Gracilinanus agilis. Taxonomy (NCBI): domain Eukaryota; kingdom Metazoa; phylum Chordata; class Mammalia; order Didelphimorphia; family Didelphidae; genus Gracilinanus; species Gracilinanus agilis. The sequence goes on along the minus strand of NC_058135.1, from coordinate 294,238,871 downwards.
TTGAATTGACTATATATGAAATTTGTATTAATCACAAGTTTTCATCAACATTCTACATGAAAGACTTTCAAAATTGTCCATGAGACAATGACTATTCTTTTAATCAAAGGGGTGGGGGTGGGGGGGAAGGGGGCCCTTTGGACGGTTCTGATTTATGTTTTCAAATCATGAACAGTTTTCAAGTGATTAGGATGACGACCATAAAGAAAAGTACAAGCTTCCATGCATTCATTGCTCTGGGGGAATGTACGTATATAAAATGAGGAAGAAATGAGAGAAAGTCTCCAACCTGAGCCCAGCTTCCCTCCTCATCGTCCTGATGTTACATGGTTAAAAAAGCAAAAGGATACAACTATTAGTAAAGGTAAGTTCAGAGATACAAGCAGTAAATGATGTCATATTCGTGCAACTTAGCTGGGAGCCAAATCAATTCAGACAAAGCACCATGCACTGACCATGCAAAGCTCCTGGCATCCTCCATGCAAATGAGAGCAGGTGCTTTCCTCTACAGGAGGGAGAGAGAGAGGGAGGGAGGGAAGGAGGGAAGGGGGAGAGGGGAAGAGAGGGGAGGAAGGGACTTACACTCAAATTAGCAAAAAATTAGTAAACAGATTAAGGATTCCCTGAGAAGTCCATTAAAGTCACATTACTAATTTGAGGGAACCAACAACAATCAGTGGATCCTGACCAATCAGCCTAACCAAGTACCTAAAAGGAATCATTGTCTCCAATAATTGCACATCACTTTTGTTTGGACAAAAAGAGGCCCCGGATTCAAACAAGAAGACCATTACAGGACTGACCGTTTGTGGAGTGGCTGTGAGGTTTTCCATCTCTTCATGTGTTAACCAGACATTCCCCGTGCTCTGAATAGATCCCACATCCCACGAAAGGAAAGCAGTAACAAGGAGGAAAGGGGGAGTTGTACAACATAAGCAACAGGGCATCCATGGGCTTTGGGGCGAGGGTGCAGGCCCCACGGTCTATGTGAGGTTGCCCCCAGAGGGCACCTGCCCGAGCTGCTTTGTGAAGGGAGTTCGGAGAAGCTTCAGCACTGTGGGAGCACCTCTGGGTGTTCAAAAGCAGTCCTCACTAGGTTCGTTTTATCAAAGATGTAACTTTACGTCTAAATCAAGGATTTGATTTGCCATGTACTTACAGAGTCTAAAAAATATTCTACTGCTCAACTCAATCAGCCAGTTGTCATTCATCACCCACTTGCATTATAAAACGGGCCAAGTGATCGATAAAGTCAATACCAACTCGACTGTCGTCAAGTAAAAGAAAATCCTTTCCCCCTTTTCTCTGACTGAAAATTGTAACCCTGGCCCAGAGAGTAACTAAAATTACCTGAGATGACACGGAGTCAAAACTGAAATATCTTAAAATGAAAGTGAGTTTACTCATTTGTAGAGAACTTATCTCAAAGTCAGAGTAACCGGCAAATAAAATGAAAGTGAATGTCCTTTAAAAAGTTTAAATAAGGTTTATTAAGTCATTCTCTGAGCCCCCAAAAGACATACATGTGTTATCATGATTCTTCTCTCTCTCTCTCTCTCTCTCTCTCTCTCTCTCTCTCTCTCTTAAAACTCTTACCATCTTAGACTCAAAAAAAGCAATAAGGACTAGGCAATGGGGGTTAAGTGACTTGCCCAGGGTCACACAGCTAGGATGTATTTGAGGCCAGATTTGAACCTAGGATCTCCCGTCTCTAAGTCTAAACCCCCCCCCCCATCATTTTCTTTTAAGAGTAAGATCAAGATTCTGGGGGCGGGGGGAGTGAGGGAGGAGCATTACCACATATAAAGTAAATGTAAATGGCCAATTATATCAAGAACTCATTCTACAAACACTTTCTTTAAAGCAGATGACTTAGTGTTGGCTGACTATAAGCCAAAGGATCATCCTGTGGGAGGGGCAATTAAAGAGTCTGATGCATTGTGGCAGCTCTTCCTGCTCAGAAATAGCAGAACCTGGATACTGCCCAGAGACTGAATTAAACTCCTAGGAGTCACACAGCATCTGAGGGGGTGCACATTAATATTTTTTGGAAGTATAAAACAAAACCACTAATGTGGCCATATAGCAGGAGGGAAGGAGCTGTGAGACCACTCTGAAATGTTTCAGCCTCTGTTTTATGGAATAGATAAATTTGACCTCTGGATCTACTGCTCTACTCTCCAAGAAGAGCAACCATTGATCTCTCTAATCTTTTTTACAGCATTTTATTAGCAAGTGTGCCTTCATGACATGCACGTGTGATATTTGTGCCATCAAAATCTCTTTTTTCCCCCTCCCAAGCAGTTTCTAGAGACTTTTACTTCAAGTTGTGTAACAAGTTAACAAGTATATATAATTATGCAGTGCTTTGAGGATGGTTTCCAACTTTTTTAGGTTATCAAAATGTTATTCCACCCAAGTTTTGTTTTCAGATAATTTTTTAAAAATCCCTCACCTTCTGCCTTAGAATCAATACTAAGTATTAGTTCCAAGGCAGAAGAGTAAGGTCTAGGCAATGGGGGTTAAGTGACTTGCCCAAAGTCACACAGCTAGGAAGTGTCTGGGGCCAGATTAGAACCCAGGACTTCCTGTCTCTGGGCCTGGCTCTCTATCCAGACTGCTTAGCTGCCCCCTACAGACACTTTTATAAAGTTTCTTTTAAATTCTTCCAACAAATACTTTTTGAGACCTCTTACGATGGGCAAGACCCAGGGCACAAACCATGCACAGACATCCCATTTAATTATCCATCAGCCCTCCCCATTTGTTTGCCACCATTTCAGATCTGTAAAGAATTTCACTAAAAATGAAAAGGGCCCTATGACTTTCAGGAGGTTCTTGGACTCTCTGGGTCTTACCGTTCTTGATGTAGGTGGAGCAGAAGGGCTTGTCAAGGACATGATTTCTTGAATAGCGAGCCTCAATTTTAACCTGTGCAAAGGATTACTGATTCCAATTTCCCGCTGTATTTCAGTGTCTGACAGGGCAGACATGATGGCCCCACTTTTCACATTTGCTCGGCAAGCTGCCACGTACCATGCAGGCATCCCGACCCACAGCTGGGAAAAAAAGACATGATAGAACTGAGCATTGTCCCCTACCCAGAGGACAGATTTATATTTGATGAAACATCCTGCAAATATTCAAGAAAATCCCCTTTCAAATATTTTCATAAATGTCATTACCTCGAGCCAGACAACCACAGTTGGCCCATCCCACTGTGCAAATGGCAGGCCCTGTCTTCGAGCTTCCTCAAGCAGTTCATGCCTGAAAAACAATAACAAAATAAGAGTCCAAAAGTTTGTAAAACACCGGGAAGATGGCTATCTAACATTTTTCTGACAGTCTCTGTACAAACAAACTATAGTCATTCCTCTTGCCTAATTCCACACATCAGCAATATGGCTAATGCAGGACTTTCTACCACATTAACATAACTTTGGAGGTATCAGAAAGTATGACCAAAAGAAAAGTAATTCTCACATTCTCTTAATTCCTCCCCTTTTAGAGTTCTTTCTTGATTCTTAACTGTCCCCCCAAAACAAATGGTCAAAGGTTAAGAAGATCTAAGTTTCAAAAAGAAGAAATCAAACTGTTAAGACACAAGAAAAATGCTCCTAATCACTAATAAGTAAAGAAATGCAATTAGAACAACTCTGTGGCTGTACCTCGTATCCATTAATTAGCAAAATGGTCAAAAAGGAGGGGCCAGGAGGCACTAATACACTGTTGGTGGAGCTATGATTCTTGGTTCTAGAAAGCAGTTTGGAAACTCCCCCCCAGATTCCCTAAGCCAGTGATGGGCAAACTATGGCCCACAGGCCAGATGTGGGCCCCCTTAAATGTTCTATCCCACCATGTGACATTATTCCTAATCTGATGAATACAATGAGTAAGATACAATACAATGAAACTTCGAAAGAGTTGCCTTAGAAACAGGCTGACAGATGAGCATTTCCTTTCCTTTGGCCCCCTCTTTAAAAGGTTTGTCCATCACTGCCCTAAGCTGTGCACATTTGACCCATATATAGTACTACTAGGTCTATACCTCAAAGAGAGCAAAAAAGAGAGAGAGAGAAAAGGAAGCATAGGACAAAAATGTTTATATAGTCAGAAATAAAATAGTTATTTATCAAACAGGGAAAGGGTGAAGAGATTATAGTAAATGAATTATTGGACTATTATTGTGCCATAAAAAATGATGAAAGAGACGGTTTCAGAGAAGCTTAGGAGACATATAAGTGACCAGAAAAAGTAAGGAGAACAAGGAGAACAATTTATACAATAGCAAAAACATTCTAGAGAAAAACCCCAAAACTCTGAAAGATTTAAGAAGTTTGGTCATGACTACATAGATACAGAACAAGACATGCATTTCTAGATGCTGCCAATATGACTTGGTTTCCTCGACTATGCAGATGTATATTTATTTCAACTTTGGAGTGGGGGGAGAGGAAGAAGGAAGGCAAGTGATGGGGCTGACCAAAGGAGGGAAAGGGAAGGACTTTTCAAAATTCTCTTGAAAAAGAACAGAAGGAAAGCTGAAAGGAAGCACCATGGAAAAAAGACAGTTTGGAAAATTCTATGTTTAGTTAAACAGAAAAAGCAACAACAACAACAAAAAATTTGCATTAAAAAAAGCAAGCTGTCCATAAAAGAAATTCATCATTCCTTGGATGGTTCACTTTTTCTGTTCTATCTGATACAGTAAAATTCTCGTTTTATTTATTCTTAGGTTCAAAATAAGTAAAATAAAAAATAAACATTTTACAATTAAAAAAAATTCACATGGAGTAGTGTTAGCCAGTTTCAGCAGGAATTAAAGGGATTTTTTTTAAACAAAAGGAAAAAAAAATTCCTAAAGGTGAAAGGGAAAATAGAAAGCCAGGAGTTTTGGGAAGAGGTGGAGATAAAGCCCTTCTGGATTATTGGTTATGGGTTCAATAGCTTAAAATGAAGCCCAGCTGCTAATTTAGAAGACATTATACTCTAAAATCCCAAAAAAATGAGTACACAAGTATGTGGCTAAAGGGTGATATAGTACAGAGTGATGGGCAAGGAGTCGAGAAGAACTCAGTTCAAATCTCTCCGTCACCAACAAGCTAAGTGCCCCAGTCCTTTTACCTGTTTGTCTCATTTTCCTCATTGGTAAAATGGGGAAAACAACAGCCCTTACCTTGCCTTCCAGGGTTGTTAAGAGAACCAAATGAGAATAATACCTGTAGAGTGCTTATTTAAACAAGCTCTGGCTCCTAGTGGGCATTTAATAACTGTTTGTTCCCTTCCCCATTCGCATGTCAAAAGGGCAAGAGTCAACTAGTTCATCAGCTCCAAGAGAGGAGAAGAAACATTCTATCCCTCATCAGAGACAGCCTAAAAGGTACTTCGTACAAGATTTTAATAATAGTTACATGTAGTAACTGCAAAATGCTACAAATATAAAGGTATGATATGGGGGCACATTACTGTCATGGAATCCTGTGATGCAAATAAGACTGACAGGATGTGGAAGTCTAAGCGTTCGGTAAAACCATCTGGCAAACAAAGCAAAAGAGCTGAACCCTAATACTGGAATTCCCTCCAACTTCCTATCACAGAAGGAACAAATGATGGAGAATGACAAAAAATACTGATGAGAGAATAGGAGCCGTTAAGAAGTTATTTAGTCATTTACAGTATGAATTCAGTTACATGTAATGGTACTAAACAACTCTAGTTGCTCATATTTCTATTCAAATTTAAATTCTTAATAAAAATTTTAAAGGAAAAACAAAGATGAGAGCAGCAGCCAGAGCTCTCTCCTGCACTCCCCTTTTCTGGAGGGGGACAAAGGGGAAATTGGAAGAGCAGCCCCTCTGAGGTCCCTCATCAATGGCTACAAGGTATGTCCCAAACAGAGAAAGTGGCATCTGCTTTTCCATCTCTGGGTCCAGGGTCTGCTTGCAGCTTCAAGCCTCTGTCCCTCTAGCTAGCATTAAGAAATGCCTGTACTTCCATGAAATGATCTAACGTGAAGTGAGCAAACCAGGAGAACAATGAAAGAGTATCAGTAAGTAATACTGCACAGTGATCAATGGGTGCCAGCCAGCCCAAGAGAAAGAGCCGATTCAGTCTAAACATAGATCAAAGCAGACTTGTACAAATGCTTTATTTTTCTTTTTTGGGGGGTTTGTCTGTATTTTCTTTTGCAAAAGAGCTAATATGGGCATACGTTTTACGTGACTTTACACATATAGTTCATATTGCTTGTCCTCTCAAAGAGGGGTTTGGTGTTCTTTATTTTATTGTCATGCAAAACACACGTCTATATTAGTCATTGTTGTAAGAGCAAACTCACACATAATCAAAATCCCAAAATAAAATCATAAATACACTGATGTGAAAGACAACTCCCACAGTTCTTTCTCTGGAGGTACATAGCAATCTCCTTCATAAGTCTTTCCCGATCGTCCCAGATCACTGCATTGCTGAAACAATAATATTGCTGTTGTGCACAATGTTCTCCCAGTTCTGCTTATTTCGTTCTGCATCACTTCCTGCAGATCTTTCCAGCTTTTTCTGATATCATCTTGCTTATCATTTCTTATAGCACAATAGTATTCCATCACCAACATGTACCACAATTTGTTTAGCCATTCCTCAATTTTTGATGGACATCCCCATAATTTCCAATTCTTTGCCACTACAAAAGAGTTATTATATTTTTGAACAAGCAGGTCCTTTCCCCTTTTTTATTATTTCTTTGGGATACAGAGCCAGTGGTGGTACAGTTTTATAGTCCTTTGGGCATAGTTCCGAATTGCCCTACAAAATGGTTGGGTCCTTTCACGACTCCACCAACAATGCAGGAGTGTCCCAATTTTGTCACATCTCCTTCAACATTTACTACTTTTCTTTGCTGCCATATTGGCCAATCTGATAAGTGTGAGGTGTACCTCAGGACTGTTTTAATTTGTATTTCTCTTGTCAAGATTTAGAACTTTTTTCCATATAATTATTAATGGCTTTGTTTTCTTCATCTGAAAACTGTTTGTTCATATCCTTTGACCATTTGTCAGTTAGAGAATGGTTTGTATTCTTATATATTTGACTTAGTTCTCCATAAATTTGAAAAATCAGACTTTTAGCAGAGATATTTGTTATAAAAACTTTTCCCTCGGTTTGTTTCCCTTCTAATCGTTACTTTAGTTTTGTTTGTACAAAAGCTTTTTAATTTAATAGAATCAAAATCATTTTTAAATACTTAAAATACTCTTTACCTCTTTTTTGGTCATAAATTCTTCCCTTCTTCAAAGATCTGCCAGGTAGGTAAACTATCCTATGTTCTCCTAATTTAGTTATGGTATGACTCTTTATATCTAAATCATATATCCATTTTGATTTTATCTTGGTATAGGGTATGAGATATTGGTCTATTACCTGGTTTCGGCCATAATGTTTTCCAGTTTTCCCAGAAATTTTTGTTAAATAGTGAGTTCTTATTCCAAAAGCTGGGCTTTTGGGGCTTATAAAACATAAGTTTGCTGAGATCACTTACCCCTGTATATTGTGTATCTAATCTGCTCCACTGATCTACCATTCTATTTCTTAGCCATTACCAGATTATTCTGATGATTCCTGCTTTACAGTACAGTTTGAGATCTGGTACTATTAAGCCTCCTTCCTTCACATTTTTTTCATTAGTTCCCTTGATATTCTTGACCTTCTGTTCTTCCCAGTGAATTTTGTTATTGTTTTTTCTAGTGTATAAAATAATTATCTAATAGTTTGACTGGTATGGCACTTTATTATATTAGCTCAGCCTACCCATGAGCAATGAATATTTTTCCAATTGTTTAGATCTGACTTCATTTGGGTGAAAAATGTTTTGTAATTATGGTCAGATAATTCCTGCATTTGCCTTGGCAAGCAGATTCCCAGGTATTTTATATTGTTGAGAGTGATTTTAAATGGAATTTCTTGTTCTAACTCTTGTTACTGGACTTTGTTCATAACATATAGAAATGTTGATGATTTATGTGGATTTACTTTGTATCCTGCTACTTACTAAAGTTATTAATTATTTCAGCTAGTTTTTAGTTGGTTCTCTAAGTATGCTATCATTTCAGCTGTGAAGAATGATTAATTTCTTTTTCTTTCCTTATTGCTAAGTTAGTATTTCTAACAATATTAAGTATTGTTAGTGGAGATAATGGGCATCCTTGCTTCTCTTCTGATCTTACTGGGAAGGCTTCTAACTTATCTCCATTGCAGATAATATTTGCTGATGGTTTTAGGTAGATACTACTTATCAATTTAAGGAAAGGCCCATTTATTCCTATTCTTTCTAGTGTTTTCAATAGGAATGGGTATTGTATTTTGTCTAAAGTCATTTCTGCATCTATTGAGATAATCTTGTGACTTCTGTTAGTTTGGTTATTGATACGGTCAATTATGCTAAACGGAGAGGTTCATGCTTGATCCCAGAGGCAATTTGGGAACCCCTCACAGGATAAAGGGGTGCAATTTGGACCTATCAACAACAGTTCAGGAAAAGCTATGAGGAGGACAGACCAGAGCCCTCAAAAACATAGTCGAGGAGACTGAACTGCAACAAATAGTCCACATGAGAGACGATGAGATCTGAACTAAGGCGGTGGGCTAGGTAAATGAGAAAGGTAGTTTTCTGAAGGATGCTATAAGATAGAAATGGAAAGATCTGGAAACAGGGCATGGAGGAGAGGGAGAGTCCAGAGGATGCTGAGGCTATAAGTCTGGGAGACTAGACGCAGAGAAATAGGAAAGTCAGGAAGTGAGATCACTTGGGGAGGGAGGATATTTTGTATATTTGAAGTTTCTTTTGGTCACATTAAGTTTGAGATTTCTCCAATAAATAACAGTTTGAAATGCTTAGCAGACAACTGGTGATGTGAGACCAAAATTTGGGAGAGTGACCAGAACTCCAAGTCCTATGTACAGAGATGATAATGAAATCCATTCAGTTGCTTCTGACTCTGTGTCCATTTGGGGTTTTCTTGGCAGAGAAACTGGAGGGTTTGCTATTTCCTTCTCCAATCCATTTTACAGATGATGAAACAGAGGCAAACAGGATGAAGTAACTTGCCCAGGGTCACAGAGCTAGTAAGTGTCTGAATTCAGAAAAATGAGTTTTCCCACATCTCCATCCACAGCAGGTGTTTAATAAATAATTCCTGTTTGCCTCCTTGGGGCACTCAGATTATAAAAGTGTTGGGCTAATTATTTTGCTTAAATAAGCAAAGCTCTATAGAAAAAGCTTTGAGCTATTCTGAAAAGAGCCGTGTGAAAGTTAGCATATCAATTTAAATTTCTATTGATAGAAAATCTGTGTTTCCTCCAAAATGGGAAATTAAATGTTAAATGTTTTAGTCAATAAAAATGTCAATTAAAAATATGTCATCCTAATAAATTTGGATTCCATCACGGATGCAGAAGTGTGGGCCCTCCCTCCCAATGGCCTGCTAGTGAGGAGAGCCATGCCCTCCATCTGCCCACCCCCCCATGTCAGTCCCTGCTTGCAGAGGTACTCCATGGGCAGAGTCTTCAAACACCCAAGAATGCCTCCAGCCACGAAGGGGAAGGAAGGAAGAGTGGAGGTGGTGATGTTTTTAAACACAAGGAAGGAGCTTCATCATTAAAAAAAAAGACACGTCTTTATCATTTAGATGCATTTTAAAATACCTGAACATACACATCACAAATACACACCATGCTTTAAGAAAAGAAGACAGAACACACTTCGTCGGCATGGAAGTGTCCCTTGAATTCCATGCCCAAACTGGAACTATGTCCTTGGGAAACCCAAATGAAAGTGTTCTCAGGACTTAAAAAGTAAAATGGAACATGTCTGACAGCAAAGCCAACACACAGAATCTACCAAAAGACTTACCCTGATTTCACCCTAGAGGGCCAGGGGAGAAACAGAAAAGGAAAACCCCTGTTAGGAAATGGGAACTGGTCGCGATGATGAACTCCATTTGCAAGAATGTGTTCACATTTACTAAGGGCCCGGGCCCTGAAAGAACTAAGCAACCTGAACCCAGACTTAGTTAACAGTCTGTGCTGCTTCACTCCCTCATCCATCCAATCATTCCACCTCTCCCTCAGCACTCATGCAACTATTCAGGTGCAAAGCTGGACCTTAAAAAGACCCACAATGACCCATCATTAAACACGGGGACAGCCAAAGGCTGTCTGAGAAAGGGAGACAATAGGGTCCCTGGATAGCACAGTAGATAGAGTACCAGGCGTAGAGATAGGAGGACCTGGGTTCAAATCTAGACTCAAGAGATTTCCTAGCTGTGTGACCCTAAGTAAGTCACTTAATACCTATTGTCTAGCCCTTGCTATTCTTCTGTCCTAGAGCTGATACTAAGACCAAAAGTAAGGGTCTTTAAAAGGGAGAAAAATGAAAAGGATACCAAATGGAATGTTTGTGGAAGCCATAAGGCATCCTACAAAACCCCATTTTGGAATCTGCAATTCATTTCCTATACAATGGATTCTCTAAAAAGATAACTTGTTTCTTCTTCCCTCTTCCCTCCCTACTCCCCTATCCCTCAGTGAAGAATCAGTCCAGGCCCCTATTCCAGATAACACAGAGCTCAGCAGCAGCTACTGTGGCCTTCAGAGGGTAAATGGAATATGAAAGGGAAGAAACAAAGAGAACCATTCCTTTCACCTCAGGACCAAAATTTCCCAGGAGGCAACAGAAGCAGAGCTGGAGACACCAAACCCTGGAAATGCACCCCCTCCCTAATACTGTTTGTCTCTGGGGCTTTCACAAACCACCAGAAATGGCCGTGTCCACATGCCTAATTCTGACCAAACCCCTAGGTTTGGTATTAAATGCCCTGAGAATGATCCCTCCTGGTCTCCCTGCCATCACAAGCACAGATACACCCCTTGACCATCGGCTTTCAATCTTCTTTTCCATTCTCTGGTTATCTCACAGATGATAGAAGCAGGCTCAGTTTTACTTTCGAGTTTATCGATTCCCTCTTCCTTGTCAAGCTCATCAATTTTTAACTTTTCCACATTGGTGTTCAAAGAGATCAAAGATAACGACCTACTTCAGAGCAGAAAAGGTATAAGCAAGACTCCGTGCTCCCTTCAGGCCATAGTCCTGGGCTGTCACAGATACTGAACATGTCTAAGTCTTTTCACTCTTACGCAAAGACTTGGTCACTGTCACCGGACTTTGTAGGGGTCAGTAATGATGACCAGTCACTGGCCAAACCTCCTATCAACAAACTAGACGTGAGAAAACCATGTCAGTGAGAGCTGGATTTTATTTAAAACAAGGCAAACCACACAACTGACAATTCATGTTCTACTTTCCTCCCTTCAAAATGCCTAAAATGAAAAGCAGCTTCAATGAGTTTTCTAAAACCTGTTGTGTTGAGTAGGGATGTCATCAAGAAGCCTCCCACGATTCTCAATAGCTCCATCAGGGCAGATGAACTCATACCCACACACATTCACTAGTCAAATAGAAGGATGCTGTAGTTCAGTTGTTTCAGTCTTTGGTGTTTTCTTGGTAAAGATACTGGTAGGACTTGCCATTTCCTTCTCCAATAGATTAAGGCAAACAGAGATGAAATGACCAGGGGCCATGCAGAAAAGCAGGGACCACTCAAGGGAAGGCTGACTTCATCAATAGACCGATCATGTCAGGAGACATGTTACCTTTTTCTGAGAGAGTGACTGGACTAGAACACCAAGAAAAGTAGGTATGGTTTAGCTGATTTGACAAAATTTCTCAAATTTTTGTGGAAAACATGGCAAGATGGAGACTGAATCCAAGGGATCCCTAATTAGGGGAATAACAGGCCAAAAAAGAAGCTACCAATGGCCTGGGATCTCTCTTAGTGACCTAGAGAAATCCCTCTCCTAGAGGGCCCCAGGGATCTCAGCTTGGCGAAAAGCCATTTAACAGGTCCGTCCATGACCTGGATTCAGGGAGAAGGATGCTTATCCAATTAGCCAATGATATAAGGCCAGGAGGGACAGCAGTGTGAAAAAGTCAGGGGCTAACCAGGATCGTAACGAGCTGAAGAGTTGGGTCTGTTATAAGATACATTAATAAGATGTTTAAGATTAGTTGGGAGGCTTGGCAAGCAGGGCTGGAGAATTCTAAATGGAATGGGGAAGCAGGAAGTTGTGCTTCTTTCTCTGAGAGGGACTCCATGGTGGCTGGGGACAAGTTGTAACTGACCCCCTGGGAGACCTCAGAGGAGTTTGTATCCTGATATCCAGAAGGAGGAAAGTCATCTGCCTGAGGGAGGCTAAGGTGAGACTATAAAACCTAACCTGGGTTGCTGGTCAGCTCAGGTTGGTTTAGCTCCCTGCCTTACCCAACTGAAGGAGTACTGGCTGAAGACGTAGGAAAGCTGTATCGTCACTAGATTTTGACAGGACTCAGCAGTGAGGATCCCACTTTCATTCCTGATCTCCATTGTGCCCTGCCCTGCTATCATTTCTAGCTTAGTGTAGATAAGTTCATTCCCTGACCCTGAGGCTTCCCCATAGACTGGTAGACTAGAACCCCATTTTCCCTTCTTTAAAACTAGAGTTCACTGAATTAAACTTGTTTATAAAAGCTTTTGTCAGTCTACTCACTTGTTAGTCTCACAGACTCCCTGGCTAGGCGGCTAGGCTAGGTGTGACAGTGAAGGCCCAACAGTCACTCCTGTCCACTACCATTCCCCAAACTGCCAAACCCAATTTCCCTAACTTGTTTGGTCCCAGTCTATTGCCCATATTCCTGTCTCCTCCTCACCCTTCTGAACCCAGATAAAACATATAAGTTAACCCCAGGTTTTACCTTAAGAGGTCAAATCAAAAAGGAGGGAATTTGGCCAAGTTGGTCTGAGGTGTTGGAGAGGAAATTTAGGTGGGACGTTTGGCATGTGTTTCACTTGGGGAAATCAGCTTCACAAATACAAGATGGAGTAGACATGCTACACTGGCTTGATGTGAAAAAATCTCAACACAAATCCCACCTTCTACAAGAAGCTTTCCCCAGGTTCTATTAATAGTGGCTTCCTAGAGATTATATCCCATGTACCATATCTACACGAGTATGCCCATGTGTGTGCACACACGCATACATACACACACACACACACACAGTGTCTTATTTTTACAAAGTTATTTGCATGTTGTTGCCCTATTCAATTGAGTTCATTGAGAGCAAAAACTCTTTATTTTTTTAAACCTCTCTTTGTAGCCCCAGAACGTAGCATAATTCCACCTCGCCCACAGACGGCACTTAATAATGTTCACTGTCTTGTCCTGAAAATAGCTGGGAGTTTTAGAGGAAAAAATTTGAAATGTTAATAAACTAATAGAGGGGAAGCCAAAAAAACCACCCATGAATTGGGGAGGACGAGTACCCAGAACTGGGGCAGCCATCCTTTAAGATGAGAAAAGCCTATAACGGATGATGTTTCATCATTTTTGAGGAGGCCTACTTTAAAGGTGACAAGCTTCTATTTTGAAAACCAGCTGCGGATGGAATTCAGAATTTACAGAAATGTCTCCTGGCCATTAAGTCTTTTAGCAAGTGGCTCATTAAAGAGTCTATCCCAGTTACTCTTTCTCATGAAGAAATAAGTAAAATGCATATATAAAGCATTGAATAGTTCCATTAAACAAATATATCCATTAAAATAAGTGATTCCTTGCAAAGAAGTCAGTGAAACAGAACAAGGTTGCCAAGTAACTCACTTTTTCTGCAGCTTTCGGTTTTTCTCAGCCTGCCCTCCCAATTTGTTAATTCCTAAAGCATCTGGAGAGGAGTTATCTGTGTCCGCTACACCAGCTAGAAAGAAAAAAGGGACCAGCGTTAACTACCAGAGAAAAGTCATTTTCGCCTCCCCCCAAACTCTCAGAAAGACATGCCAAAAAGACCTGTGCTAATTCCCAGGGTGCACACACTTGAGTCGGCAGCTAAGAGGATAAACTGCTGGGAGGGAAAGGACTTTCGTCACAGGGAACAACCAGCGGCTGTTAGCCTACAATTCTCTAGAGACAGCGAGTGACAGCCCCATGGATTTAAAAACCAAGGCTGAGCAGGACTCAAATGTGCTTAATACTGATTAAAAGACGTATTAATTGGACAACAACAGCACAAATGATGCTGTTCAGAAGTCAGAGGCCTCTTTCTGGATATGAGGTTACAATGTTATGGGCAAAGGCACATTTGCAGCTGTTTATGGTCTGTGATGGCTTCATAAATCAATTTACTTTGAATGTAAATAGCAAAACGTACAAAAACAACTGGCTATGGGTGTGTTGGGGGGAGGGAGAAGAGAAAGAGCTTCTTAATTTTTGTTCTGTATATAGGAAAGGAGGGGAAGATGAGCCAAGCGAGTCAAGGCAGAAGGAAATCTAATTAGGATGGCATAGTCACACAGGTACAACCCTTGAAGACATTCATGACTTTCTCTCAATTGGTTCACAAACTCGTTTTGCTTATAAGAAGCTGAGGTGCTCATGGTCAGAACTGAACCTGCCAGAGGTTTCTTAGCTTCCTTCTATCCCAGTGCCACTGTCTGCCCCCTCCACATCAGTTTTCCACACGGACATCTCTAGGACAGGGATCCTTAACTGTTTTTATACCAGGGATCCTTTGGGCAATCAGGCTGGTAAAGCCTAAAAACTTCTTCTCAAGATAATGTTTTAAATTATATAAAATATCTAGAATTACAAAGAAAATCAATGATGGGGAAGAGCTATTTATTGGGGGTAAAAAAAAAATGTTTTTGGCTTTTGGATATAGAGTGTAGGGAAAAGGAATATGAAAATACTGCTGGCTCAAAGGTACTCCAAGGTGTCCAGCAAACACTCCCAGGGACAGATTTGAAAAGGGATCAAGGGCAAACCCCCAGGTAGCAAGCCCTCGCCAGGACACTTCTGCCTTGTTCACTGAACAGACTTCCAGGGAAGTAATGTCATCGTGTCAAAGCTCCACTGTTCTGTAGTGCTAGAAGCTTCCGAGCTGGAAATAACTTTAGACAGTGACAATATCCAAATCAATTATGACAGTCTAAATAGCATTCTCTCTGTGGAGTGTATCTTTTAGTAAACAAAATCCAACTCTGGGAAGAATCGGGGTCCCTCCCCAATACTACTTCTCTCACAAGGAGCCTTTTACTGATTTCTCTGAAGAAGGAAGATCTGATTAGCACTCTCTGAGTTCTTCCAAACACTGTCATTACACATCCCTGAAGCATCTAGTCCATCAGGTGATGGAGCAGAAAGCTCTCAGGCTCCCAGGGCCTGATAAGAACTTGTACAGTTGGGAGAAGCCTCAGAGGGATTCTAAACCAAACTCTTTAATGCTAACGATATGAACTTTGCTTTCCCAAAACATTCTGAAACACATTAAAGAGACTTCTAGCTTTCAGTAATGGGTAAAGCTAGGTAAAAATGTGCTGAGGTAGGTTCAGAAATGGTTAAATCGCCAGAGGCTATTCCATTCAATGAAAGGTCCCTACAGTAGAGGGCAGCAGGGATCTATTTGGGCTTATCCAATTTGCAGAGAAACAAAATGGCAGAAATATCTCGCGTTCTAGACAGGCTTGGAGTAAGCAAAATCTAAGAAAAATGGATTCCATAAACCCACTTCCATTGTCCCAGCATGGGGGCATAGCCAGGCAGATGCCCATCTGAAAATGATCTGGGGGTTCCAATGGCTGCAAGTTCAATGTGTGTGATGAGTGCTGCCCAGTGTGGATGAAGTTTACTCAGATGTGGGCATCACATGCAAAGAAGGGCACTGACAAGCTGGAGAGCAGCCAGCAGAGAAGAACCTGTTTGGAGGAGGGGTCTCAAGAGCACACTTGAGGCCATATGAACATCACTGAAAAGGATGGCTGTGACACCTGATTTCCAATTTTCACAGTTATTTAAAAAATTTATGGGGCAGCTGGGTAGCTCAGTGGAGTGAGAGTCAGGCCTAGAGACAGGAGGTCCTAGGTTCAAACCCGGCCTCAGCCACTTCCCAGCTGTGTGACCCTGGGCAAGTCACTTGACCCCCATTGCCCACCCTTACCAATCTTCCACCTATAAGATAATACACCGAAGTACAAGGGTAAAAAAAAAAAAAAAATTATGAGCAAGATTTAAGGAGATTCCTCCTGTCAAACTTCAGAGAGCATTCAGACCCGACAGCCTTGGGCAGAAATCACAACAAAGCAGGAGGGGACTTGAGAGAAGCCCTCCCAAAGTGAGTGGGGCCACCTGGGTCTCTTCCTCACTGAATGATGGTCTTCAAGGCTTCAATCATCTCCTGGGGCTGCCCTAAGATGAGCTTTTCATTCAAGAACGAACTGTACAAGCAACAGTAGCTGGGGAAGTCTTTTGGATTGCAAACCCCACATTCAGGGTCTTTCTCACAACATAACTTGGCAATTTCATTGATATTTAAGATGACTTTCTCAGTAAATTGTGTACTGAAATTCATTTGAAAAATCAAAGCACTCTTGTTTGAAGAAATTAACTTTCTCCAACTCCAAAATGTTACAGAAACTACTGAAAAATAACCAACCTTGCACAAGGGACTCTTTGCCAGGGTGTCCAGGCCGACCCTTCTCTTTCTTACCAAACAAACGACCAATAGAGGATTTGATTCCCTTCTTTTTCGGTGCTTTATGAAGGGAATCTTGGCTGCTATTACTGCTGCTAGGATTGCTTACTTGACCATCTTGTGAACCTGTGGAACTTGAAACAAAAAAAATTTTAATCCTTAAAGTATGTATCATGAAATGAAAAGATTAAGAGTTATAATCCTTACTCTCACATTTTTTAAAAACAAAACTTCCAGACTCATCACATCAAAAAAAAAAAAATGGGGAGGGGGTGTTGTGACAATTCAAATACAAGTAAGGAAAATTTAGGGAATACAAACAATCTGAGAAGGAAAGGATTTTTAAAAAAGTTCAGATTCACTTCCAGCTTGATTTTAATTTCTCCTTTAAAAAAGATTTCATTTGAAACTGCCTCCTTGTGCACAAATTGCATTAAGCATATTGTAAAAGCTGGGAATTCAAGACTGAAAGTAAAAGAATGCTCCCACATCAGCAAGTGCTACAAAGAGGTATTTGTTGGAGTTTTAAATGCTTTTCTTTGGGATTTTATAGTTTGTGAACTGATACAACAGATGGCATTCACACTGCATTTTAAGATTTGCAAAGAGCTTTACATGTTATCTCACTTGATCCTCAAAACAACCTTGGAAAGTATTGTTATGATCACCATTTTGCAGATGAGGAAACTGAGGCAGAGAAAGGTGAAATGACTTGCCCAGGGTCACACAGCTAAAGTGTCTGAAGTCACATTTGAACTCAGGTCTTTCTGATGCCAGGCCTAGCACTCTACTGACTGTATCTTCTGATAAGAGATCTAAGGGGTCAACTGGGTGGCTCAGTAGATTGAGGGCCAGGCCTAGAGAAGGGAGGTCCGAGGTTCAAATCTGAACTCAAGACATTTCCTAGCTGTGTGACCCTGGGCAAGTCACTTGACCCCCATTGCCTAGCCCTTACCACTCTTTTGCCTTGGAACCAACATAGTACTGATTCTAAGACAGAAGGAAAGGGTTTAAAAAAAAAAGATAAGAGATCTGTAAAATCTGTAGGACTTGCAGCTAGGTAGAATTTGTAATTCTTTTGGGGATGAGGAGACTGGTCATTTATTACTGCCTTCACAATGAAATTAGTGGTTTGTACTCAGAAACCCACGAGTCTGATTGTGTGTGTGTGTGTGTGTGTGTGTGTGTGTGTGTGTGTGTGTGTGTGTGTATAAATAAACAAACCCCCAAACGAGTCTGATTTTGTGTGTGTGTGTGTGTGTATAAATAAACAAACCCCCAAACCAAAATGCTCTAAAACCTTTCTCTGAATTCATACCTTTGAAAGGTTTATACCCACATTATCTGCATCACTGAGTAGGTCCCCACAATAATGCCAATGGCTGTTATCACAGCACAAAATATAACACAAAACCTCTCAAAAACTGCTCAAAATACTGGGTTTCAAGAATGAAATAAATATCCAGTTCTACAATCAAGTTACAGTTAAGACTGCTCTCGTTTGGAACAATGTGAGCGTGGGAGGGCAGAGCGAGGGGCTAGCTAGTCAGAACTAGAGATGGCTTTCTCAAAGACACCTTTTCCTTCCTTCCAAGGGTACACGGTAACTGGAAACGGGTTCAAGGCCTGACCCAGAGGGGTTATTATGAACAGCAGTCTGATTTCTCTGTAGCATACTGGTGCTTTTTCAGGAAATAGCTGTTAAGAATCATATTCATGTAATAACGTTTTTAGGACAATAATTTTTAAAATCAGGCTTGAGATTACAACCTTCGAAGAGTAGAAGACAAGCATTCCCGTTAGCTGTATCACCCAGGATAAAAAAGGCAAAACGATGGAATGTCTTACAATTGAGTCCACAGTAACCTGGGAATGTGAGCAGCTTTTCCTTGGCCAGCCAAGGCCGGTAGCCATTACTCACACGCATGCACACAAACCCACAGACCTCCAGGTGGTAATCACTTACTTTCGAATGTCCCTGATGTCTTCATGGCTCACAGTGTGCAAAGCTCCTTTGTGGAGTCTGTCTAAACGGAGTGACCGTGGGGAAGAAGGGGGGGAGGTTTCACATTTTATGGTGGTCTTGTCGTCTCGTACCTCTTCTCTTGAAGCTGGCAACTAGAAGAGATTCAATAGACTATCAAAGAGTGATGATATGCACGGAAGAGATTATTTCAATTATCTTCAATAATTAATGTAAAACTAATTATGCTATTTGCTCTGAGTAGATTTAAGAGTCAAACCCTGACCCTACCACCTAACACTAATTTAGGGGAAATTATTGCAGCAACAGAAGCTGAGCAGTCAAGTGGAAGAACCCCAGGCCCAGGAGTCCTAAGTCCTAGTCCCTGTGAGCACTAGGATGACCGGGACCTCAGAGCCATCAACTTTTAGAATAATGATCCCTGGGGATAGTCATTCCAGGCTTTAAGCTGCACAGGCATGACTCTCCACGTCGTACAGCTGAGGAAACTGGTATTCAGCGAAGTTCCAGGTCATGCCTAGGGCTATCAGAATCTAGTTTGGGACTTCAAGAAAGCACTTGTGTAGAATGAGGAACACTTCAGGTCAACATTCTCTGAGGTGCCTTCAAGCTACAAGATCATCAGATTCCTAGGAAAGGACTATGAATGGCTCCTTAAGATTTAAATTGTGCTTATCTATCAGCCAAAGTCTTTTCTACAGGCCAGAAGGCAAAGGCAAAGAGTTCACACATTAGTAATTTTCCACATGGGTTGGAGGGATAAACAGATTTTCTAGAATAGCTGTCCAGAGATTATTGGATTTTATATCTTTAGCAAATCACTGGAATTTATCAAAGCGGATAATACTAAACAAATAATGGAATATGCAAATTTAAGCATCTTTAAATACTTTAAAAAAAAATTTTATTCAACCTGGTATAGATCTCACAGCCTGTTTTGTTATTAAAACAGAAGTACTTCCTGAATGCAGAGGCAAGGGGCCAAGGGCTACAGAGGGAATAAACCCCTTCCAGTAGCAAGCCAGGAAGCTCTACTGACTGGTATTTGCTTCTGTACGCCCAAGTAAACATGATGATTAGATTGCATCTACTGAGCAGCCATAGCAAATGGCTGTCTCAAACTGACTTTCTAACGTGCTTGGCATAGAGAAGACACTTGGGCACTTTCTGAGTTACTGAGGTCATCGTTTAAAACTGACAAATTGCACAATGAGTGAATTCGATTTACTGGGGCTCAGGGCAAATAAAGTGGAGCTCTCTGAAGCTACAACTGAAAAATAAAACCCAGCAAAGGAGGCTCTGAGCTTAATCTTTAATTCTGTTCTAATTTGCTTATTAGTCATAATATTTCAATAGGCTAAACCCAACAAGATGCATTTTTAACAGGCATGAATGGAAAAACCTTTCACTGAAACAACTCTGAAGCTCTGGGTGAAAAAGGCCTGATGGAGTAAGGGGCTCACGGCCACCCCCCATTCAAAGGGGCTGGGAAGCTCAGCTGGTGAGACTGCTGTCGTGGCTCTACTCTCAGGCCGCCTCGGGTCACATGCAGTCCGTCGGCTTTCTGCACTACTTTTCAGGAGGGACGCATAGGTGAGTGACACTAGAGATGTGAATCTGGAGAATGAGGTGGCCGGAGAGGGACTAGTGGGTGGAAAGCAAATAGGACCAGAGGACATCCTGGTGATGGTCTAATGTGTAAAAGTGAAATTTGGGAAATGTATCAAACTACATTTCCCGTGGTCCAACGGGTTTCCGTTTCCGGTTTTTGGGCTTGGGAAGGCTTACGTCTTGACGCAGGGAAGGGTTTAAATCTCCTGGGTTAGGAGGAAGTGGCCTCTTTTGCCAGTAGGCGCTTCCAGGAAAGAGGAGAGAGTAATGGAGGTGGCGGCAGTTTTGAATGCTTACAAGCGCGTGGTCTAATGATTTTATCTATCAACATGGCTTTAATTAAAATACTAATTTATATATTTATACAAGCCTTTATCATTTTTCATACTTATAATTGATGGCAAGAAGGTCATGGGGAAAACGGGTTAGCTCTCATCCTGGCCACTGTAAAGGTCAGAATATGGACTGTGAGGAGTCCCTGAGAGGCAGAGAAGGACCAGCAAAAATGACCCAGTTAGAACAATTAGAGTGGTTTCCAAATGTCATGAGCTGCTGTTGCTCCAAGCAGACAATGCCCAATATCACTAGAAGGAAGCAAGGTCTAGAGCAGGGGTTCCCAAACTTTTTTGGCCTACCGCCCCCTTTCCAGAAAAAAAATATTACTTAGTGCCCTTGGAAATTAATTTTTTTTTAAATTTTAATAGCAATTAATAGGAAAGATAAATGCACCCGTGGCCATCACTGCCCCCCTGGATCACTGCAGCACCCACCAGGGGGCGGTCACTGGGCTAGACAAACCATCCAAAGGGGATACTTTAAAGAAGAATTTCTCAAACTGAAGTCTGTGGATAGATGTGTAGAGTGTGTATGTGTGTATGCACATCTATATATGTGTGTACACACACACGCACACAACACACACCCCACACAAACTTCCCTTTCCCCTAGCTGAAATCTAGCCTATCTTTTAGTTATTTAAAAATGTTATTTTGAGAAATTCAGGTTTCACCAGACTGCCAAAGGGGTCCATGACACAAAAAAGATGAAGAATGCCTGCCATAAAGGGAAGTACAGAATTGGTGGGAGGCTGGATTAAATGACCTTTAAAATGACAAGACTGAATCAAGTCAACAATAAGACTTATATTTAATATCTTCTAAAAGACTATAGGGGGCAGCTGGGTAGCTCAGTGGATTGAGAGCCTGACCTAGAGATAGGAGGTCCTGGGTTCAAATCTGACCTCAGACACTTCCCAACTGTGTGACCCTGGGCAAGTCACTTGACCCCCATGGCCCACCCTTACCACTCTTCCACCAGGGAGCCAATACACAGTATTGACTCTAAGACAAAAAAAAATTTTTTTTAAATAAAAGACTATACATAGAGCAAGGTGAGAGGAGATCATTCTGCACTGTCAAATCTTTGTATGAAAAGCAGCTTAGATTGTCTCTGACAGATTGGACTTACCCAAGTGGTACAAGACTCAATCTCGGTGTTGAGATGAATGGTCATGTCTACAGCTCAACTTGGGGGAACAATGTGGTACTTAGAAACACCATAGGGCTGTCCAAAGTTTACAGAAAATCAAAAAAATTGATGAAATTGCTAAATCATTTACCTTTCTACGATGTTTCCTTAAATCACTAGGCTGAAAGATGCATGCAAAGAAAAGAAATTCAGAGAAACCAGTTTTATTGCAAACTCTGTAGTTGAAAATAAAAACATTCAAGTAGGTGAACACATTAAAGAGGAATGTGGGAAAGAGCGAGAGGAAGGAGAAAAGGAAAATTGTCAATGATGATAAATATTTTCAGGTATTACAGAGTCGTATCAATCCTAAATGTTTGCCATGGCAAAAGCTAGCACCATACAGAAATGTTCTGAATTGACATTCGATACCCTGCTCACTGCAACTTTGAGGCATGGTTCCTAGACCCTGGCCAGTGGGCCATTTCCTTTAATATTATTCTGAACGACAAAGAGATGCCAGTAAAGCAAAAGAATTGTGACAGTTCTGAGACTTTGCAGTAATGGAATGCAGGGCTGGAAGGTCCTCTGAAGTTCTCAAATGAGCCACCTGCTTCTCGTTCTATGATACCATATTAGGATCACATGTTACCAATGAGCAGTCAGAAGCTTCTGCAAAGGGCAGAATAATTTGAACTAGTCAGCTAGTGGTTGTTAACAGATTCAAACTCTACAATGCTGTTTACTATTAGATGAAGTTGGCCGAACAGGTTATGAACACAAAGTGTCTCTGTGGGTCCCAGACAGCCCGACCTGCAAGAAAGGCAAGTGCAGGCCTCCCCCTTGGGACCTCCTGCATCTTGTGAAATGTTCATTACCCACAGGTAAGCCCAGCGTGACTTAAAAGACCCGCATTTAAAAAGACACCCAGGGGTCACTTCGGTTTAGAATTCACTAGAAGGTGCTTCAGTTAAACTAGAGATGACTGAGCATTGCGGAAGCTGACCAAAACAATGAAAGAAAAACCCAGGGGAGGACAAAACTTTGCTCTAGTGGAGAGTGCCATGAAGACTCATCATAGGATGGAGTGGGTCTGGGACGGGAGGTGGGTGCAAAAACTACGGGCTAATGGGGAATTGAGGTCTGGCTAAAGAATGAATCTGGTGATGCTAAAATCATAAAACAAAAAGAACGATATGCGAAAGCAAGGCCAATCACTGAAGTACAGGCTGTTAGCCAACACGCAGAGGCTCACTCAATCTGCTGCTTCAGATTTTCTGGAGAGCATTAGTAATGAGCTAACGCCCCTTGGGGGCAGGGCAGGGCAGCAGCATAAAGCATCCACTGGAAATGGGCAGTGTCTGATCCAGTCACCAAAGGGCAACCCTGGGGACAGTTAGTGGCTCAGTGGATAGTCAAGCCTGGCACTTCCTGGCTGTGAGACTCTGGGCAAGTCCTTTAACCCCCACTGCCTTCTGCCTTGGAACCAATACACACTATGGATTCAAAGAAAGAAAGCAAGGACGTAAGAATAAATGAATGGATAAAATGGCATCCCCAACTGCTCCTGCCCATACAGCAAAGCCCACCAATTCCAGATTACACAGAAAACATTATGATGGCAAACACATCAAAAAATCAAGATGAACAAGTAATAAAAATGAATCATGGAAGGAAGGGCAGAGGACTGTAATAGAGGCTACACGAAGAGGGCAAACAGGAAGTAGAATCACGCCGTAAAGTGAGGTTTGTTAGCATTTGTACCCACCTTTAGGAAGGGGCATCTTGGGCTGGGAGCCCCCTGGCAAACCTGAGCAGCTCTATCCAGCTCATGGGCTTGCCATATGTCTAAGAAGCAGGGGTTTGAACATGTGAGTGCCAACTTTCTTCATGATGATTTCTCCCAGGTAGCTAGATGCTGACCAGGGGGAAGGGAGACAGGAAGGCCTGATGCTTGTTGGCTGATCAGTAGTTTAGCCAGGCAGGATGTGGCCCACCCTCCACCCGGGGGCTCAGAGCTGCCAGCAGCAGCAGACCCAGGCACAGCTCCTCCCATTCCCCATCCTCTGGCACCATCAGGCACTGCTGCTGCTTTCTGAAACTGGCCTGGCCTGGGCTGAATCAGGGTTCCCACGTCGGTCAGTAATATGCACGTGGGATTCTGCTTATGTCAGAGGCCCCTGAAATCCTGCCTCCCCTTCTGTCACCATCTACACTTTCGAACTGGCATCACTCGCCTTCATTCTTCAATCTGGTGACCAAGTGGGCTTGCTCACAGCGAGTCCAGGGCCCACACTACTAGATCGTTCTCCGAGAGGCTGACTGTGAAAGAGGCTGCCCTGGCCTTGCGTGGCACCAAAGATAAAGAGCATTTCCTAAGATACTCCAGGGGCGTGACGACTGCCTAAATGGCCAACAAAATCCACTTTGGTCCCTTGACTTTTGTGGTTAGCTCATGAGCAGCACAGTGTGAAAGGGTGGGGGAGCCCACAAAAGTGGAAACAAGACAAATAAACGTATAAAGAGCAGAGTAAAACAGGCAAAGACTTACTAGAGTCATAATCCCCAGCCTGTCCACCTCCCTGGCAGGACTGTGAGGATGTCGCCTTGGGGTGGAGCGGCCACTCCCTGGAGGAGAGGACCCGGCGAGGCAGGAGCCGGGATGGGGCGGTAGGGAGCTCAGTGACCGGAACCGGCCCAGATTGTCCAAACTCCCACTTCCCACGCGGCTTTCGATTTCCTCTGCCCGCTGCTCTGTGTTTTCTTTTTCTTCTTGAATCAATCTAAAATAAAAGGGCACATCAGTAAGTCACTACTTAATAGGGTTTGATCCGGAGAGAAAGCACTGAATTCTCCACCCTCCACGCAGAGATGCTGTGTGTAAGATGTGGGGCTTCTTGCTCCCGTAGAAGGAGGCTTCGCTTCATCTCTGCCTGGGAATTTGGCCTGAGCGCCCAGCAGAGAGCTTTGCCCATTCCGTGGCTCACTGAAAGTTCCCTTCTGCTGCCCAGAATCCCACAGGCAGCAGGAGTCACAATTCCACTCAGACAGGAGAGCCCTGCTCACTCATCTGCACTTTGGCTGCTGCATGCTGGAGGATGGGATGGCATTTTGGCAGGTCTGAACAAACTGAGCAACTGGTATTAAATGCACACGGCCGAGGTCCTGCTCCTTTCCCCAGAAGCAGTGGGCCACAGATTAGGGCCAGGATTTTGCCCTGTGACCATCAGGTGGGTTCCGATCCTGCACAGTGACTCTACAGAGGGGAAGCCCTCTACCACAATGACAATAGCAAAAACGGACCCTGGGGCCACTGGTGGCTATTTTTCTCGGTTGCTAATAAAACACATGCCATGAGGAAAATGAGCGTTCTAGAATGAAGGCCAAAATGTCCTCCTCCAAGGTCTTGCTTCCATAACTTGGTCCGCGCCCACTCATCTGACATTGAATGGTGCCCTGAGCTCAGAGCTCCCTCTCCTGCAGGCATCACGTTTGTTCTCCCTCATCCCTTTGTGCCCGTTATTCCAGGGCCTCCCCGTCTGTTAGGGTGTAGCCCGAGGCTCAGGTCCCTTCCTCTCACAGGAGAGGAGCATGCCATCAGGTCCATCTAAGTGACCTCTCTGCTTCCTGCATGGGACTCGGGGGCTTCTGTAATCAAAGCAGGCTGAGAGCTCCCTGAAGGCAGTGATAATGACTCAGGCCTTGTTTATGCCCCCCCCAACACCTGGTCCTACTGGCTGGGCACAAACAAGAATTAGCTTATTTGACCTGGACCTATTATTTCATTGATATAAGGAAAACTGTTCTCCGAACCTAGACCTACAACTATTCTTCAGCCTCTCCTCAGACTGTCACCTGGAGCCAAAAGAGGGGAAATGACTGGGCCTGGGTCATACAATCAAGCACGCGGGTGAAGCAGAGTCTTAAACTCTGAGGCCAGCTCTCCATTTCACTAGACTTTAGCTCCAAGAGTCAGTCACCTAGAACTGCCGTCTGAGCAAGGCTGAGACTTAATGTGTTTCCTGTCAGCACAAATCTGGCCCTGGCTCCACAATGAACAGGCACAGACGAGACCTGCAAAGCCCCAAATCCAAATCTACCGGATTTCCTTGTTGATTGCATCCAGCTGCTCCTGAAGCATCATGGCTAAGGTCTGGGCGTCTGCCTGTCCGCTGGGCGACAACAGATCCACGGAGCTGAAAATCGTGTCTCTATCGTCCTCCCCATCAGATACGTCGACATCACTCTCGAAGGCCTGGGCGACATTGGCCAAGACACTGGCCTGCTGGGCACGCTCCCAATCTTGTTCATTAAGAGTCTGGACCTAGAAACGGAAAGGCCAAATGTTAATCCTCGAGGGCTAAAATGCCAGAGACTGACCTAGCTGACTGCAGAAGCCACACTATTATGGCAGTCAAGTCCTTAGTGAGTAAATGAATGGTCCACCAGGCCAGCAGTGTGTAAGGAGCAGAAAAAAACAAACCAATAGTTCAGTAGCCCCGAGCAGATTTAGGCAGTCTACTTCTTTTGGGTGAATGATACAGTTTAATGCAAAGATAAACAGGCCAGGGGCAGGTATGTGCCTCAGTGGTTTCAGAGCCAGGCCAGGAGACAGGGATGGTCCTGGGCTCATATGTGGCCTCAGACACTTCCCAGCTGGGTGATCCCGAGCAAGTTCCTTAACCCCCAGTGCCTCGCCCTTATTGCTCTTCTGCCTTGGTACCAATACTTAGTATCGATTCCAAGACAGAAGGCAAAAGTTTTTAAAGAGACTCGGGGTTCCCTAACTCAACAGAACTAGTTCTCAAGCTGCTGTCCTAATAGAGAACCAAGAAGCCAGGAAATTTGAATCTCTACTATCTGGAGCTGCCTGACACACAAAACCATTTCAAGTACTATTCATTTCAATTTCCCAAGACTCTTTCCTCTCCTTTCTATCCTCTGAACTGATGCTGAGAAATGCTTGACTAGGAAGAGGTGGGATCTAAGACAGGGATCTGGTATGTGGAGGGAAAGGAGCAAGGTCTCTAGATTAACAAATCAAATTAACAGAACTAAAAAGGGAAAGGAGAGCTCAGTGCTAGCCTCTATGGTCAGAATCTACTTTCTTGGGTCTGAGGGACAGGGAGGAAAGTCCACACTATCAGATGACTGTAATGTCTCTTTAAATTATGTAACCTTTTAATTATAGGACATTGTCAAAGCACTTAAAAATGACAGACATAGTACTATCTGGGAGTATTTAACAAAGTTAATTTGAGATATAAATTATCTTAAAAGTAAAAGCAATACATGGAAAGTCCTAAGTTACCTCAAACTATTGCTTTAAAATATTTTCTTAAATGCAAAGAGCAAGTTACAATTTCTAACCAAGAATGTGTTTTCTTCAGCAAGGCCTCTGCTAAATGCCTGAGAATTAGAAAGCTTCCATGGACCTCCTACCAATAGAAGCTGCTTGTTACCTTGGAAGGCTCGTCCCGCAGAGCTGCAAGACGGCCCTTCTGGGCCCGCCGCAATACTGATGTGGTGCTATAAGGATCAGTGGGACTGTCTGCCACTGGATACCGGAAGTCGGGCACACTGCCCAGGTGTGGGCGGCTGAAACAGAAACATAATGGGTTCTCAGAGAAAGTCGAGCTCCCGCCCAGCTAGGTGTCTACAAAGGACTGCCATGCCTGAAAACAAACTGTTCTTAGGGAAGCACTCAGGGGCCACCTGCATACGCACCCAGGATGCAGCGATCCACCACCGCGGATCCGCAGCTGGTCTATTTCGGCCCTCAGGGCTTCCATGTTGAGCACCAGCTGGTCCTGGGAAAGAAGGTGAGAGAGGCAGGTTCTTGAACCAAAGGAGCACATTCCCAAAAAGTACAGGAATCAGATCTAGATACACTGGGCAAACAGCTCAACTGCCACAATTCCATGGATGCCTCCATTCCTAACCCTTCATTCCCTTTGGGAACGACCAGGAACAAGAGCTACCTCAGCTCCTAAGGCCTCCCTAATTTAAAGGTGGCCAAGCCTTTGCTGGGAGAAGAAATGAGCCAGGCTATTTTTCATCTACTGGATTCCATTAAGATAAAATCGATACACAGTAATAATTTTTAAAAAGCACGAGAAAATTTTTCATGTGGTAATCATCAGGTAAAAAGAGGTGAGGGTAAAATATTCAGTCTCCTTGTCTATCCAGAGTGGGGGCCCCAAAGAATCCCCTAAAGCAAACACAACCCTGGCCTCCAAGCTCCTCTGGAATGAAGATGCATCTAAAACACCAAGTTGTCCCAAAGAGCTTCAGAACAGAGTAAAACCCCACAAACCCCATACAAAGCCAAAGGGTTTAGAAACCCAAAATTCATACTATGAAATCTATTAAAAAAACCCAATGCCAAATTTTCTATCAATTCAGTTTTTAACAACAAATATTCATTACCGCTCCTCCCCAAATAGCTAATCAGCTCTAACCCACTGATAGCCAAACAGCTGCCACATAATAAAATGCAGCCTCCTGTGTGGAGAATCAGAGGAAACATCTTCCTGTTCAGAGAAATCTCATGGAAATCACTCAAGTGCTCAGAAATACCTTGTCATGTTGGGTTTCTTCTACTTGCTTTTTGGCAATTTCAACTTCTCGAAGCAGAGAATTCTAGAAAAGAGACACACACAGCTCAAAGTCTGGAACCTCAAGTCTTCCTTCTGGCACATACAGAGCTCCGTCTACACAGATTGCAGCAGAGTCTGGGTGGCAGGAGGTGGGCAGCCACTCTGACTAGAGCCTTGCTTATCACTCATATAATGGGTTGTCACTTTGTTTTTCAGCTCATTAAGGGCTTAGTTCACATGATACTCTCTGATCTGTACTGGTGCTGAAGCCTTCCAGAGACTATAAATACATTAAAGGCCAGGTCCAGGTCTCAACTCACGGTTTCATCTTCCCCAAGGCCTAGAATCCTGCTCTTCACAGTAGGTAAGTGGTAAATATTTGTTCTATTTTCTAATCACCAATTATTGGCCTGTTAATTCCTTAGTCATTCTGTATGAATGAAAATAAATTTTAAGTCGGTAACACAGGGAGCAGGAAGGTGGCTCGGTGGATAGAAAGCTAGACTTGGAGATGGGAGATGCTGGGCTCAAATATGGCATTCCACACCTGGGTGACCCTGGGCAAGCTCCTTAAATCCCATTGCTTAGAACTTACTGCTCTGAAACAGATACTTAGAATCAGTTCTAAGACAGAAAGTAGGGGTTTATTAAAAATAAAATAAACTTAAAAAAATCAATAACTCAAATGTGATGTGCTAAAAAGCATAATTTCTGGTCCAAAGATCCAATTTCTACCACCATAAGCTGGGATGTCCATATCATGATGTGTCTAAAAATGTCATTTAAAAGACAGTTTGTGGGGGGCAGCTGGGTAGCTCAGTGGATGGAGAGTCAGGCCTAAAAATGGAAGGTCCTAGGTTCAAATCTGGTCTCAGACACTTCCCCATCTGGGTGACTCTGGGTCATTGCCAGCTCTTACCACTCTTCTGCCTTGGAGTCATTACATGGTATTGATTCCAAGATGGAAGGTATGGGTTTAAAAAATAATAAAAAAATTTTAATTAAAAAAAAAGTTTATGGCAGGAAATAATTTAAGAGTCTAAGTACTTGAAACGCAGAATTAGTGAACTCTAGTTATCTCAACCCATGAGCAAAAGAACTGCTGTTTAGTTCTCACCATGCGCTGTCTGTCTTCCTTATTATAAAAAGACTAAACTATAGATGAGAGAAGGGCCACTTCATCTGACTCTTTCATGAATGACAACAAAAATCAATGTTCTATAAAGCAGAAGGGCTTAGGCTTAAGCTATGGGCCATGGCCACAAAGTGGAGCTCAGAGAAATCCTATTTGCTCCAAAAATAATATTTCAAAGAAAACTTGGGAGATGAAAAGGCTTTTTAATGTTGTCTACTTTAACACCTTCGTTTGACAAAGGAGGAAATCCAAGTCCCCAGAACTGGGAGGAGTAGTAGGAAAAAGTAGTGGCCAAAGCAGGACTTGAATTCCCATCTCTAGAATCTCTTTAGTTCAGGGCTTTTCCTAGAGTTTAGGCATATGGAAAATCACCCACGTCAACTCGGGTAAAGTCTGCACATTAATGTCTTAAGAATCAGCAGACTAGACACATGCTTGAGGAATGGGATGGGGAATTCATCTCAGGGTCCTAGGTACAATGCTACCCAGTTCACTACCTGCCATCATACAGACCCAGCAGATGATTCCTCATCCCAGGCCATCTCGTGTCTTTGGGGACACAGCCACAGCTAGGAAAAGGTCTAGTTGAAACCGACTAAGACCAATACAAGGAGCGAATAAAGCAAATCTCTGTTGTGTTGATATGTGGCCAGTTGACCTAAACAAAGTCTTAGCTAGAACATATTCTTCCAAATTAAGCTCAAAGGAAATCGGCAAATACAATGGCTATTTAATACCAAATAACTAGAGTTCTTTGAGCATTGCAAGAGAAATCATAGTCAAAAGACTTTAATCTAGAAATAATTCACAAGTTTTCATAAATAAGGAGGAGCTAATAAATATGGAAGAAAGCCCTTCGCCTCAAATGAGGAGTTTATAAGCAATTTTTATTTTCCTTTTCTCCAAGAGCATTTAACCCAATAACTCACTCTGTTTCAAGTACTGACCAGTGCCTCGAACCACAAAGCACTTCAGAAATGACCTTCCAAGGCCCCTACCTTATCCTCCAGAGCCGCCATTCTCTCCTTCAGGTGAAGCTGGAGCCTCTCATTGGACTCAGAGAGGAGCTTGTCCACAGTGTCTGACAAGCGTTTGTTATGTTCCTCGTTCATCTTTTCTCTCTGTCGTGCCTGAAAGACCAGGGAGAGTTTGAGAAAGTGAGGAAGCGACTTTTCCCTTACTTTCTCTCCTGGGCCATGAGCTTCCCCAAGAATACAGAGTAACTTCTAGACGTAAACGAACCAGTGAAGAATTTCAAAGGAAAGGTGAGTGGTCTTTTGACCGCAGACACTTGTTGAGTAACAAAAAGAAAAGGGCTTCAGAAGGAACAGGAGCAGCCCTTTAAAGCAGAGTACCTGTCTATTGAGACTCAGACCTGGATTTAATGCAGAGAAAAATTCAGGCTCCAAAGTTGCAAAGCAGAGATGTTTTCATTTTAGTTACAAGGGGATGTGCTTAAAATGAATACAATTCAGGGCAGCTGGGTAGCTCAGTGGATGGAGAGTCAGGCCTAGAGACGGGAGGTCCTAGGTTCAAATCTGGCCTCAGACACTTCCCAGCTGTGTGACCCTGGGCAAGTCACTTGACCCCCATGGCCCACTCTTACCACTCTTCCACCAAGGAGCCAATACACAGAAGTTAAGGGTTTAAAAAATTAAAAAAAAAAAAAAATGAATACAATTCAATGCATGCTTTTAAATGATCTTCAGATGTACTCAGCAATAATGAACCTACTCATGTTGGAGCCTCCAGACACACACATCACTTTCTATGTCTACCTAGCCCTCAGCCACCGGTGAATGTCTAAAGCAGTGATTCCCAAAGGGGGTGCCCACCGCCCCCTGGTGGGTGCTGCAGCAATCCAGGGGGAGCGGTGATGGCCACAGGTGTATTTATCTTTCCTATTAACTGCTATTAAAATTTAAAAAAAAATTAATTTCCAGGGCACTAAGTAATATTTTTTCTGGTAAGGGGGCTGTAGGCCAAAAAAGTTTGGGAACCACTGGTCTAAGGCATCCCTGGGACATCCACTTGTATAGAATGGCTTGGGTCACGTCACCCCATCACTCCAAGGGAGCCATGATCTTGATCCATCTTGGGTAGCTCTCCTCTAAGTTCTCCCCAAACAGTCACCAAAGGAGGTCCACACAATGTGCAGGTGGCCCTCCCTGCTTCCTCCCAATACCATGCAGGTACCTTTGGAGAACTCTAGCCATGCACACTCAAGCCATGTAACCAGTCCACCATTTCTTTATATCCTGATTCCTTAATAATTTCTGTGACTTAGCTCTTTCTCTGGAGTCTCTTTGGTTCTAAGTTCAAACTTGCTCTGTGATAATGAGATTAAATCTACCCTGCCCATCTTTAGATTTAATCACCAAAGGTGAAAACATCTCCATTTAACTCACAAGTTGGGTGGTCTGTAACCCAAGTGTGCTAGAGAGACAAATCAGAATTTACTGACTGCCTCCTGGGCAGTCCTAAGAAAACTCGGTTGTGAAAGGACATGTAAACTAAGAGGAGGCCTTAGGAAGTAACACAAAAGAGGCCCCTTTAAAAAGAGACCTCAGTGAGCTGGGCCCTCTCTTCTGGATCATAAACAGGACTTGAAGGAGCTCTTCTCGTTCGTAACTGGACTTGGAGGAGGTCTGGAGCTAGTGAAGACTGTTCCAAGTGGTGAGTGTTAAGACTGAATCTTCCTAAACTTCTCTTAAGGAACTTCCTTTTAATAGGGACTCTGTGACTGAAGCTTTTGTTTCGTTCACCTTCAAGGCCCTTTGGGTCTCTGACTTCCCGGCCTTGGGATCAAGGCCAGATTTCCCTCTGCCGAGGGTTAATTAGATCTACCTGGATTGAACTAGGGGATCAGAGCAAATTACTTACTATGTTAGATTACTTATCCTATCTTATCCTCTCTCTTATTTCCTTATTTCAACTTCCTCTTCTCATTTGTAAATAAATGTCCATAAAAGTCATTTTAACTTGAAGTTAATCTTTAATTGGGGACTGATGATTGTTCAATCCCCTGGCGACCAATCTTTTAATATTTACCTAATAAAAACCCCTTTTCACCCCTTACAGCTCACAGCCACCTTTGTATTATATCAAATTGATGCTCACCTTTATTCTTCACAAATGATGGGACACCTAACAGGGCTTTTGATTCTTCTCTTTAAGAAGCTATAGCTACAGAGGATGGCTCAGTGGATAGAGCCAGGCTCAGAGACAGAAGGTCCTGGGTTCTAATCTGGCCTCAGACACTTCCTAGTTATATGACCTTGGGAAAGTCACTTAACCTCCATTGCCTAGCCCTTCCCACTCTTTTGCCTTGGAACCAATATACAGTACTAATTCTAAGATGGCAGATAAGGATCTCAGGAGGAAAAAAACCCAAAAAACTATAGCTACTAAAGGAATTTATAAAGCTAAAGCTTAGTAACTCTCACTGATATAGCGCTAGAAGGTTTTGCAAAGCACTTCCCTCATAGTCATTTTGTAGTAAGAAACAGGTCCCTAATCACAGTTCTATCAAGATCCCAAGGTAAGGACAGAAGAATATTTCAAGGCTGTAGGAAACTGATGACACAAATGTAGTAAGTTCTGAAACTGATGCTCCTCAAGAAAAGAATCACAAAATGAGCCATATAATAGGCTGACTCTGAAAAGTTCAATAAACCACTGACAAAGGACTAATGAAGTGAGCTGGCAGGATGGGAAAGAGGGACTATGTACATCAGTGCTGCTTGAAATGGGGTCCATGGACCCTCTCAGGGAGTCCTCCAGGCCAAAATGATTTAGGTAATAGCATCGAGATGTTCTTTGCCTCTCAAATGCTCCTCTGAGCTCTCTCCTGAGCCTATGCTGGAGTTTTCCAGATTCCACATCACCACATGAAGACTGAGCTCTACCAAAAGCTACTATTGCTTTACCAATGGGTGACTCTCTAGACAAGGCAGTGCTTATAGTTTTGCTTATATTCATCCAATATGAACATAAACCAATCAGGAAAGAAGACCACCTTCTATGGAATGTCTAGCAACAAGTATATGGAGATGAAATATTCCAAGTGTTTGACTCTCTTGACTTACTTGGGAATAAAGAGGGCTGACATTTGCCCTAATGGGGAAAAAGTAACAGAGTAACGGCTAGCACAAACAGTGGCGCCAAACTGTCCTGGTCACAGTAGCTCCACTGCACCTCACAAGGATGGTTATCTCAATTAGGAATGTCCTCGCAAATGGAACGACCTCCAGGAATTGATGCAGAGTGAAAGGAGCAGAACCAGGAAAAAACATTATACACAGGGACTGATACATTGTAGCACAATTGGATGTAACTGACTTTGTTACAGTAACAATGCAATGACCCAGGATAACCCTGAGGGACTGATGAGAAAGATGCTCTCCACAATCCATAGAAAGAACTGTGGGAGCAGAAAGGCAGAGGAAAAACAACTGCTTGATCACATGGTTCGATGGGGATAGGATTGGGGATGCAGACTCTAAAAAAATCACCCTAGTGCAAACTATCAATAATATGGAAAAAGGTCTTGATCAATGACACATGTAAAACCAGTGGAAATGCACACTGGCTACGGGAGGGGGTAAGAGGAGGGGAGGGAAAGAACATGATTCATGTAACCATGGAAAAACAAGCCTAAAGGAACAAATATATAAATAAATAAACCATTAAAGAAAAAAAAAAAAAAAAGAAGAAGAAGAATGTCTTCACAAAGGGACCCCCAAGGATATACCTTTGGAAGCCATAATCGATTCACTGCTTATACCAACTAAAATTTTTGTTGAGAAGCTTGAGTACTCGGCAAACTTTTTTCAAAAATGAACAAAATGAGTATTATTCCAAGGGAAACAAATGACAGTCTTTGCTGCCAATTATAAAACAAGACCTTCCAATTCATGCAAAAGTTGGAATTTTGGAGAACTTGTAGACCCAACCATGAGTCTGACAGCTTCTCAATACTTGAAGCCAGTTTGCTGAGGTCCATGGAGATCTGAACAAATGTGACTTGGAGTCTGTGTAATGAAATGTGTCAGAATCCTCCTTTCTCTCAGTTCTGATCCTCCTGTTAAGATTCTGAATGGCCTCCTTGGCTGACTCATTAGAAATTACAGACTTAAGACCTGATATGGGTGCTCATCTGTACCTTCACACTACTAACTGGGAAATTCACTAACATGAAATAAAGCCAACCCCATTTTTCCATGGTTTGATTTGCTATGAAGTTTTCCCTCACATTGAGACAAAATAGCCTTCCTTCCCACACATGGAATCAAATCATTGAGGATCAAATCTCTATTCTGACAAAATAAAATGTGTGACTGTGGTAAAAGTTACTGACTAGATCAGAACCTCAGCTTCCTACCCTGTAAAATGGAAATAATAATGCACGCACTGCCAAATTCCAAAGAGTCATTATGAAGAAGGCTCACTCAAGACTGAGAAGGTCTCCTCTCTCTCCTCCAAACTCACCCATTCAGGATTCATTGGGGTGCCATGATGAAAATGAACTCTTGTAAGTGATACCAATAGAGGACAGTTCCAGGGAGGGTTCAGTGGCATCTCTCCCTTCTCAATCATGCTGCCTGATGTTTCTGGCTTCCTTCAAGGTTCCGCTTAAAATCCCATCTTCTACAGGAAACCATTCCCAATTCCCAATTCCTCTTCATTTCAATGACTTTCCTGCTTTGACTCATACAGAGCTGTTTATATTGTTTCCCTCCTTAGCTTGGGAGTTCCTGGAGAACAGGGCCTGGCTTTACCCTTATTTGCGTCTACAGCACTTGATAAAGTTTCTGGAACGCAGTAGGTGTCGCATAAATGCTCAATGCTCTTTGTTGTTCAGGCATTTTTCCAGTCATGTCTGACTCTTCATGACTCCATTTGGGTATTTCTTGGCAGAGATACTAGAATGGCTTGCTATTTTCTTCTCTGGCTCATTTTACAGATGAGGAAACTGAGGCCAACAGGATGAAATGATTTGCCTAGGGTTACAAGTAGTGTCTGAAGCCAGATTTCAACTCAGGAAGATGAGTTCCTGGCTCAAGCCTCATACTCTAACCACTGCACAATCAAATGTTTGATGACAGATGTCTAAAGACCTTGTCTGTTTAATTACTGTTTGAGTTTGTCCATTCAAACATGTCTGAATTTAACTGTTTATACTCTCTCCTGTCCACACATCTGTGTCTTTCCACCAGAACAGCATGAGATTTAAGTATTCTGCTGACATACCAGTCTAGAAATGCTCTCTAAATGAAAATAAAACCCCAAACTACTATGTTTTGTCCACATTGTGACCTCTGATCCCTCAACTTCTCAGTTTGCTTCCGGGAGATCATCCCTACACTATCTCAATATCTCAATCCACTGAGCTACCCAGCTGCCCCCATCTGGATCCCTTGGTGACAGAGTTCATCTTTATACTGGTCCCTTGTCCTCCTACATTGGGCCAAATGTGCCAAGTGTCAGCCTTCAATCGCTCCCAATACCCGCTGCCTCTGTTTTTTCCACATGTGCTGCTGAACAAAGGTAGAGAAGATCACAGAATCCTGCTTAGTGGGTCCAAAACCAATGCCTCAAATGGCCTCTCACTGCTCCAAGGCAATCAATCCTTTTACCCTACCTCATAAACTCATTCTCCTAGCCATTCCAGCTTCTCTTCCAGATCCTCTCATCCCTCCTGGCACCTGCCATGACTTCCTCTCGGCCAGTCCTCTCAGCTGGCAACCATCATCAGCCTCTCATCTCCTCCTTATCTCACATCACCCAGATGCCTTTGACCATCTTATCCTCCTTTACCTTTCTCATTAGAGACAGCCTCCTTATACCCTGATCAGACTAATGTCTCTACTGGCACAAGTGAACCTCCCACCCCACCTCATCTTCACCAACAGATTTCATTGCTACCTTTGATCTCTCCCTGTCGAATGGCGGCTTTTCTACTGCCTACAAACACAGCCATGTATTCTCATACTCCTAAAACCGTCCATGCTTCACACACCATCACCACCTTAATCTCCCTTTTGTAGTCATCCATAAGGATTGCCTTTCCTTCTTTTTTCTTGTCCTCTGACCTCATCAGTCAACTAAGACTGCTCTCTCCAGAGTACTCCTTCTTCCTCGGAATGAAACCCCTATTACTACTGATCACTCATTCTTCTTCGAAACTCCCTTCTCTCTAGGTTTTTGGGGCACTCCTTCACCTCCTGCCTCCTAGGCTTGTTAGCTGGATCTTCATCTATGCCAGGTCCCCTAACTGTGAGGGCCCTCCAGGGTTTGTTCTCTCTCTCTCAACCTATCTTTAGGATTTGTAAATTATTGTTTTTCATCTTGATGATTTCCAAGTCTCTTTATACAGGCCTATCCTCTCTTCTGATCTCCCTTCATTCCTGAATGTTTCAAACTGGATATTCCACAGATTATTATAAACTCAAAATGTCTAAAACTGAATTCACTACCTCACCCCAAAACTCCTGTTACTTTGGAGGAAGCCACTATCCTCCCACAATGCCTGGCTCACAATTTAGCAGGTCACCCTCAGCAGCTCACTGTATCTTGCTGCCCATATCCAATCTGTTCCCAAAGCCTGTCATTTTACTTTGATGACATCTTTCCCATATGTCCCTGCCCTCATCCTAGGGCAGGCCTTAACCATCTCATACCTAGACTATTTGAAATAACCTGCAGCAACATGCCTGCATGATGGTCTGCCTACTATAGTTCTGTCTCCACTCCAATCCATTTTACACTCAGCAAATAAATGATCTTTCTGAAGTGCAGGTCTATTCATTAAATTCCAGTGGCTCCCAAACACCTCCAGGATTGAATATAAAATCCTGTTTTGTCTCCATTTCAAGTTGTTTTTTTGGTTTGTTTTAAATCCAAATTTCACAACTATGGGTAAGAAATGTATTGTTAACTAAGCAGTAAGAAAGAAGCAATTACAAAGGATAAAACAAAAAGTTTTGATCACAAGAAACTGAAAAGTAGCTGCACATACAAAATTAATAATCTGGAATAAGAAAGTAAATATCTGAATGGGGGGGGGGGATATATAAAAATTAAAAACATGAATGAGAACAAAAGCCATTCTTCAATCTGTAAGTGGTCAGAAGATACGAACAAATATTTCTCAAAAGAACTGCACACAATTAACAAACATGCAAAAGAATGCTCCAAATCAAAAGATACAAATAATGTTGTACAAGAGTTATGGAAAGACTGGCACACTAGTACACTGCTGATGGAGTTGTGCATCAGGACATCCATTTGGAAAGTAATTTGGAATTTTTGCAAATAAAATCACTGAAATTTTCACCCTGTTCGAGCTCCAGGTCACGGGATCACTTGGCCTACCTTGGAGATTGCTGCCACCCTCTGGGCCAGCTCAGCTTCCACCTTGGGCAAGGTCTCCACTTTCCTCAAATCCTCACAAAATCATACAAACTTTGACTCAAAGATTCCACTACTAGGCTTTTACTCAAAAGATGTCTTCAATAAGAGTACTTATATAGTATGTATATATATATAACAGTGCTTTTTATGGCAGCAAAAAATTGGGAAGATGCCCATCAATTGAAGAATGGCTAAAAACATATGGTAACTAAAGGTAATGGAATATTCCTATACTGTAAGAAATTATGACTGACGAATGCTGAGGAAAATGGGACAATTTACATAAATAGACACAGTGTAATATAAGCAGAATCAGGAAAACAACATACACAATAACTACAACAATGTAAATAGTGTAAAAAGGAATTCTTTATTCCTTTTTTTTAAAACCCTTAACTTTCGGTGTATTGTCTCATAGGTGGAAGAGTGGTAAGGGTGGGCAATGGGGGTCAAGTGACTTGCCCAGGGTCACACAGCTGGGAAGTGGCTGAGGCCGGATTTGAACCCAGGACCTCCTGTCTCTAGGCCTGACTCTCAATCCACTGAGCTACCCAGCTGCCCCCTCTTTATTCCTTTTTTAATTTAACAGGGGACCTGGAGGTCCTCTTACCATAGAGATGTGTAGGGATTAACCAGCCCACAGTGACAGGAAGTAGAGACCATAGAGACAGGAAGTAGAAACCATAGAGACAGGAAAGAGAACCTTGGAGATAGGAAGTGAGGTAGTAAAAGGGGATAAAAGGACACCAGTGTGAGTTGATCTGTCAGTTGCTGACAGAACTGGCAGTTGTCAGGATGTTGGCTGCTGGGAGTGAGTTGGTTGTTGGTGGTATGGGTTGGTGATTAGTTGGGGTTGGTATTTAGTTGCTGGAATATAAAGGTGGGCTTGAGCTTACTGAGATAGATTTTGGCTTTAGCCTTTAGAGGGCTTTTTGCCTTCTGGGTTTTAGGCTTTTGGTTTGGGCCGTTAAAGCTTTTTTTCACCTTCCTTGAACTTTTGGAAGGTGGCTGGTCTTTGTTGACAGACCTAAGTAGGATTTGGATTAAACACTGATTGGGTTATTTTTGATTGGGCTGGATTGGGTTGGAACTTTGTGGCGTGGTTGTTATTACAGGTAAATATAGGCAGTTTTAGATAGTAATTATAGGCAGTCATAGATCGTTATAAGATAGTTATTTATGTATTAGGAAATTTATTTCTCTAACTCTTTCCTATATTTCCCTCCTTTACTATATTCTTTTACTATCTCTATTTTAATTAAATTAAATTGTTAATTGTTAAAAGCTGCTAGAAGTTTTCGTTTCTCTGGCTTAAAGGGATAATATTAATTTACAACTCTACTATATTCTCACTAAAACTTCAATTATTAAAAGCTGCTCTCTTATTTTGTCAAAATAAGACATTTTAACCTTTTCAATAAGAAGAACCAACGTAGTCAGGGGTGGAAAAAGTGAATGCTGTTGCAGAATTAGAGAGAACAAGCACAAACAAAATCCACGCAAACAGTTATCCCCCACTCCTCTATGTGAAGCATATTGTACATTTGTATTTTTTTTTTAAGTATTGGTCAGTTTTTCCTCTTTTTTTCCCCCTTTAAAAGTATCTGTTAAAGAAGATACTTCCTTGAGAGAGGGCACAAAAAGGAAAACTAAGGAAAATGTTAGGGATATTTTTAAAAAATCAATGGCTTAATAAAAAAAATAAAAAAAAAAAAGTGACCCTGGGGTCTGGGAGACATGAGTATCACATAAAGAATACAAAGTTGTGGAGAGAAAGAAGTGGGAGAGAGAAGAGACAGCCGTCTCAGCTAATGCAGTGGTTGCCTGATGATCTGTCTCCAATCAATCAAATTCCTCCTGAGCTGTACTCACCCTCTGTAATTCTTGATTCTTTTCTTCCAACTGGGCTTCCATCTGTCGCAATCGCTCTTCGATGTTGCCGTGTCTCTCTTCAGCCTGTTGGGGACAAATACTTAAGTCCAGCCTAAGAACAAAATCTATTTGCAACATGCTGTGTCTACTACTGCGGCAGCAAAAAGCAGAGCGTGCTGGGCGTGAGCTACAGTTTCTCATTCTCTGCCCTGAATAGTGCAGCTACTTGATTCTATCACAAACCCGAGGCATTTTCAGGTGATAAACAGTGAGTGCTCAATCCTTCCCTTTGGTGAATTGTGAAATGTCTGGTGAAACTTCCCAATTCACCTCCCCCCAGAAACATTCTTCAATGGGATTCAAATTCTTTTCCCCAGCCCTTAACGGCCTTCGGTTAGTCACCACAGAAAGCAGAAAGCAGCAAGCAGAAACAAGGATCAGTGTGCAAATTATTCTACCTTCCTAAGCTTGGAAGTAAGTTCGAACAGTTTAGCCTCCTTAGCAGCAGAGTTCCCAGAAGACAAAAGGTCAGACTACAAATTCAATGAGAGATGATAAAGATAACAGGGGATGGAAAAGAAACAGGACTTCAAAAGCAGATCCACAGATGGAGAGGAAAAACTTGGTTACAGTGATCAGATATAAAAACTGCTCGAAGGTTTAGGTGAGTTTACTTAATATCACATCAATGTTTAAAATAAGGATTCCCACTGTCAGAAGTGATTTTCAAAAGAGACAGAGAAAGCTGCTTCCTTGTAACCAGAAAACCCTTTCCTGGTGAGCAAGGCTCACCCCATGGCTTTGGACACGGGCTCTGGCTACTCTGAATGCAGCAATCCTTAGTTCAAACAAGCTGGGAAGACACAGAACCACATAAAGCTACCACTGGAAAAGGCTTTTCAGAATCACACAAAGGAGACAGAAATGTGACATTTCACCACTTTGCATTCTCTAACAAAGGAAGGAGAAAGAGCAGAACTCAACCAGGGACTCAACTATGCTGAATGAGAAGCCAAAACCAAGAACCTCAATGCTCAGCAAAGAGAAAGCTTCCCAGCTCCAGGCCACAGGGTCATTCGGCCTACCTTGGAGAGTGCTGCCACCCT
The DNA here is from genome assembly GCF_016433145.1 of Gracilinanus agilis. Classification (NCBI taxonomy): domain Eukaryota; kingdom Metazoa; phylum Chordata; class Mammalia; order Didelphimorphia; family Didelphidae; genus Gracilinanus; species Gracilinanus agilis. The sequence continues at coordinate 294,198,070 of NC_058135.1, read as the reverse complement.
CTGGGCCAGCTCAGCTTCCACCTCTGGCAAGGTCTCTGCTTTTCTCAAAGTCTGCTGCAGTTTCTGCTCTGCCAATTCCAAGCGTTCTTGTAACTGGCGGTTTTTGTCTTCACTCTGGAACAAGATCCTGCTGTTACAACACAGGACATTTACTTCCTGGGTGGGTGTGAGTACAGGCCCTCTGGGGATGCTGGATGGGCTATGGCCTCCCACAACACCACAGCACCAGCCTCTTCTTTCTCACATAATAAATAACAGCTTGCAAGGGGACCTAATCCTATTGCTCTTCAGTACCCTAAATGTAAACTCTTTTAAAAACTACTGTTCTGGCAGTGAGGTAGATCACTTGATAAAGAGCCAGGCCTGGAGATGGGGGGGGGGGGTCCTGGATTCAAATCTGGACTCAGATACTTCCTTGCTATGAGACCCTGGGCAAGTCATTTAACCCCAATTGCCTAGCCCTTGACACTCTTCTAGTTTGGAATCTACATTTGTTACCAGTTCCAAGATGTAAGATATGGGTTAAAAAAAAAAAGTTTCAGTTTCAGGATTTTTCTGGGGTTAGCTAAATAAGAAACTACAGAAGACGAATCTGAAGGAGATGCCAAGTGGCTCTCCACTCCTAAAAAGTCAGTTGACAACACCCACCCATGTGGGGCTTGGGGATGGCACCAACATTCCAGGTCAGGTTGCCAAAAACCAGTCTTACCCCATCTCTACCTCTCTCTCTTCCCCCAACTCTGAAATGTGGCTCTTGTTAAGCTACCTATTCTCCCTAGCATTGAAAGCCCTGCAGGACTAACTGGCCACCTGGATTTACTGTGACTTCCTCTGACCCAGCCAGACCAGCCTTGCTGCTACTGGCCCATTTGGCACTATATCTTCCACTTCATTCTCTGGGTGGGCTGTTGATCCTGTTTGGAGAGAGCCCTTTTCACCTTCACCTCTTCAGGTTTTTGGATTTCTTTCAAAGATCAGCTCAGGTGCCACCTCTTCCTTGAAGTTTCCCCTGATTTCCCTACCTATTCATGTTCTTTCCTTCTTCCAATTCACTTTTATCCATGAGAGAGAGACAGAGAGCCACAGAGAGATAAAAGACAAGAGTGAGAGAGAGAGAAAAAGAGACACAGACAGAAGGACAGAAAGAGGGAGACACACACACACACAAAGACAGAGGGACAGCGAGTGAGGGAGACAGACAGACAGACAGACAAAGATACTCCAAGGAGACACAAATGGTTGGTTTTCTCATCACATATCCTGGGCCACATACTCTTTTACCCATCTGAACTGAGCTTAAGTGGTAAACATGCCCAAATGTTAATGCCAAGGACTGGGCAAGACTGAATCTTCATGCTGAAGGATAGCTCTTCTCTCACTAGAGCCAACCCTTAGTTAATCATGCACTGTCTCCTATGCAGGAAGGATGACAGAAAATGAACCATTAAAAGCCTCCCTGGTTTCAGATAAAGAAATCAAAAGTATCAATAAGCACATGAGAAAGTGTTCTAAATCTCTAATAATTAAAGAAATGCAAATCAAAACAACTCTGAGGTATCACCTCACACCTAGCAGATTGGCTAAAATGACAGAAGGGGAGAGTAATGAATGCTGGAGGGGATGTGGCAAAACTGGGACATTAATGCATTGCTGGTGAAGTTGTGAACTGATCCAACCATTCTGGCTGGCAATTTGGAACTATGCTCAAAGAGCAATAAAAGACTGCCTGCCCTTTGATCCAGCCATACCATTGTTGAGTTTGTACCCGAAAGAGATCATAGATAAACAGACTTGTAAGAAAATATTTATAGTTGCGCTTTTTGTGGTGGCAAAAAACTGGAAAAGGAGGGGATGTCCTTCAATTGGGGAATGGCTGAACAAATTGTGGTATATGTTGGTGATGGAATATTATTGCGTAGAAAGGAATAATGAACTGGAGGAATTCCATGTGAACTGGAAAGACCTCCAGGAATGGATGCAGAGTGAAAGGAGCAGAGTCAGAAGAACATTGTACACAGAGACCAATACACTATAGTACAATCAAATGTAATGGACTTCTCTACTAGCAGCAATGCAAAGTCCCAGGACAACTCTGAGGGATTTATGGTAAAGATGCTACCCACATTCAGAGGAAGAACTACAGGAGTGGAAACAGAAGAAAAACAACTGCTTGAACACATGGGTTGAGGCGGACATGATTGGGGATGTAGACTTGAAACTACCACACCAAGGCAACTATCAACAATTTGGAAATAAGTCTTGATCGATGACACATGTTAAAACCAGTGGAAATACACAACAGCCATGGGGGAGAGGGGGAAGTGGGGGGGGGGGGGAGGTAAGAGCATGAAATATGTAACCATGTTAACTTTTCAAAAAATAAATATTAATAAATGTTTTAAAAAAAAGCCTCCCTGGCTTTGAGAGTTTGGGTTTCAAATATTCACTCAGGTGCCTTTTGACCAGATTTACTAAAAAGAACCAAAGTAACCAAATTAAAGCTTGCTCTCCTTTGTTTCTCTGCTCCTCAAAGAGGAAGCTGAAATACATTTTGAAAACTGAGAGTGCTATAGGTCAAGGGAGGAAGGGACCTCAGGGGCCTGGAGCCCATCACTGGGCCTCAGGCCTTGCATGAAAAATCCAGTTTGGGGAAGACAGAGGCTCCCCAAACAGCCAAAAACTTCAGACTTCTAAAGCCTGAGGAGACGAGCACCTTCTGTCTAAACTTGTGATGGTCAAAAGCTACCGGTCCTCAGTCACTATCAAGGAAAAGGCTCAGCACCTCCCTCATGAGCAGTACCTGCCGATGAAGAGAGTCCTTATTAGCAATTTCATTTTCAAGTTTATCATTGAGGTCGTGCACGGATGTAGCTTCCCGCTGGGCGGCGAGGTAGCGTTTTTCAAGAGTTGTGATCCTCTCCTCCATGTCCTCCTTTTGGGCCATTGCCTACATTAGAAAAAGGATGAAGGGGTAGGAGGGAGAAGAAACAGATGCTCAGACACACGCAGATATTACAGAGGGAAGTGATTTGTAAGAGGACAGTTTGAAATCTGATCATTACAGAAGTCTACAGAGAAACCTTCCCAAAATACATTCTTCACAGGAAAAAAATATTCTCTTAAATATAACTATCCATACACTGGTAGTGCTACAGAGACAGATAAATACTATTGGGGACAAACATATTTAAAAAGTGACTTTTTTCAATAAAGAATTCTAAAATAAATACAGAACTATAAATATAAGATTCTAAGAATAAGACCTCTTGAAAAAGTAGAAAAACTCCAAATCAGAGCAGCCCACTCAGAGATGGGGCAGCTTCTGCCGGACTTGAGGCTTAAAAGCAAAGGAGAGGTAGTCATTTGTCCAATGTCAAAGAAGCATTCCTTTTTTAGGTCAAATTGGAGCAATGAACTCTGAGATTCCACAATTTTGCATGAGTGATTATTGCAATCCAATGGGCATTTACAAGTCATTCACTCTATGCCAGGTCCCATATCCCGTGCAAGAGAAACAAACAAGCATAAGTTAGCCCCTGCCCTTCACAGAGGTAAGGATGTCCATGCCCAAAGGGCTTTAAAATAATGCATGCATATCCTTTGTTTCAGCAGTATTATTTATTGGATTTAAAACTCAAAGAGATTAAAAAAAAAAATGGCCAAGGACCTACATGCACAGAAATATTTATAGCTGCATTCTTTGGGTGGCAAAAAAAAATGGAAAATGGGGAAAGGGAGGGTCCATTGGGGAATGGCTGAACAAAGTGTGTGGTATCTGATGGTGATGGAATACTACTGTGCTATCAGGAATGATGAATTGATGGGTTTCTATAAGAACTGGAAAGATTTCCATGAACTTATGTGCAGTGAAATAAGCAGAACCAGGAGATCAATATACACAGAAATTGTAACATTGTGGGACAATCAAATATGATTGGCTTTGCTACTAAAAGCAACACAATGATCCAGGACAATTTTGAGGGACTTATGAGAAAGAACGCTATCCATAGCTAGCTAGAGAAAGAACTGTGGGAAGAGAAACCCAGAAGAAAACATGTGATTTATCACTTGTTTATATGGGTATGTGATTTAGGGTTTTGGTTTTAAAGGACTGTTCTTTTCCAAAATGAACAATATGGAGATGGGTTTGAATGATTATATATGTATATATAACCCAGTGGAACTGCTTGTCAACTCCAAAAGCAGGGAGGGATGCGGGAAGGGAGAAAACACAAATCATGTAACCATGGGAAAAACATTTAAAAAATTAAAAATTAAAAATAAAGCCATTGTAGAAATGGGGGGGGAGGAAGGAAAGGATTTCATCCCAGAGAAAAGGGGAACACCTGGACCCAGGGCTATCTTACTTCTTATTTTCATCAGGAAAACTAAAGACCAGTCCAAGAATAATCCCAGAGTGCCAGAGTAGAAAGTAGAATGTCATGTCATCATCATAGTGCTAGGCCACACCAAGGTAAACATGACTATGGGGTGAGACCAATGTCATCTACCTGGTTCAGTCACCCATAGGAGAAGAGCCCCAGAATAGGGGGTTCAGGTCTTGGTGAAACATAAGCTTCACAAATTGTCAACTTTTGTTAATAAGCACTAGTGGAACTATTTCCTCCAGATTCCCTAAGAGAGTGAAATGATGGGATATACTCAGCTTGCTTTCTTCAACCACATACATAGCTTTGTACTCCAGACCATCACACTGAATAAAAACACAGGAAACCTAAGAGGCGTGAGCCCACAATGGCTCTGTGACAGAACCACTTTACATCTTTTCTACTCATTTTACAAGATGAGGGATGTGAGGCTGTTGAGAAGTTAAAGGATTGGCCATGGGCGACACATACGACAGTGTAGGGGTTAAAGCCCGGCCTATTCCATTCCATGTCTAGAACTCTTTCTGCAAGTTCCAAATATAGATATTACTTTTTAATTAACCTAATTGTCTTATCTGCCACTGGGAGTGAGTGGGGACACAGCGAGAGAAGCACCTTCTAACCTTTGGCTGTTGTGACTGTGCTGTTACTGCAGCAATGGTGATCGGAAATGGGCCTCCACACTACTTTCACAGCTGGCTCCTAAGCATCTAAGAAGGGGCACATTCCACACATTCATTGTTAAGCTAACCACAAATATTCCACACCAAATATTCCTCGGCCTAACTCCACTCTCCTGCTGAGAGTTAACAGGGCTCCTTTCTTACAAACCAAGGACAGAACGTCAGACTCCTAGGAGACTGTCAATAGTGGTAACTCCTTTAACTCAGTCAAAAGGTAATGTTGACATTGCTGCACAGAAGAGCCACCACAATTAAAATCAAGGATTTGTTTATTAAGAGTAAGTCTGTTAGGAGGGAAATCTGTACATGTAAGGATGGACAAACTGTACAGTAAGAGGCTTGTAAAAATTTATATTTTTAAAATGATGAATTTTAATATTAATTATCCTTGTATTATTATTACTACTATTGCCTATTCACTGTATTCCAGGAGTAGTAATGGCCTTTGGCCCTCATCTAATCCATTCCCCACACAGAACTTCCCCTAAACCAGATGGGTAGTTCCAGAAGCTCCATGTTGGAAAGAACCTGTGTGTAAAGGGAATTTCATCCCCTCCCCCTCCTGGATTGTTGACCTGGTTCATCCCATTTTGTGTGCAGGTGCTGTATCCACGAACATGAATAAAAGGGTGTGGGTGTAACCGAGGGCTCTCTACTTCCCTGAACAGGGCACAAGAAGCAGATGGAGAATCGTGCGGGAGGATCAACACGTGGTCAGACTTAGAATAGGAAATAGATTTTAGCCCTATACCTATCTGCTTTCTTTACTGAAAGGGATAATTAATAAACTCTGGAAAATAAGAACCTGGAATTATTAATTTAAATCTAACAGACCTCCAAGGGGATCTCACACCTGGACAAGAATCCTCTTTAAAACTTATCTGACAAGTAGTCAACGAGCCTGTGCTCAAAGATCTTCTTAGAATAGTCCTTTCGATTTGAGTCCTTTTGATTCTTAGAGAGACAACCCAAATGATTTAAAAATGGCTGTGTGTATGTACATGTGAACGGGCATGTGAGTGTGAGTGCACATGTGTGTTTAAAAGAGACTTAAAAGAGACAAAATTCACTCAAAGGTCTAGAGCTATTGCTCTCCATCCTTTATATCAAAGGACCAATGACGTCATCCTGTTGAGACCAGGGTACAGTCATTCTGCCATGGCGGATCCATCCAGTAGGAGTTATTACACACAAACACAATGGTCTACCCTCTATTACTCCTCTATAAACAAGGAAGGCTGTATCATCATTATTACTCTGAGGTGGAAAAGGAAGGAGCTTCTCGGAACTCTTAAATCCTTTTCAGAAACACTTCCAGGAGGGAAAGTCAACAAAAAAGTATTTCGCACTCCATCCGCCTCTGTGGCCTGATGGGTCCTCACTGCTGTCCCATCTCTCTCCATTCTCTCACAAAGGCACCCCACATTACTCACTTCTCGGGCATCTCGTTGTAGCTTGCTGTTCATTTCTTCTGATTTGATGAGATCTTTTCGGGCAGTGTCTAGGTCTTCCTCCAGCTCAGTCACCCGGCTGGACAGGGCTGCCAGTCGCTCCTTCATCTGGCTTTGCTCCTTTGACTGCTTCTCTATAATTTCTTGGAGCTCTAACACCTTTGCCAAGTCTTCCTCATGACTTAAAGACCCATCAGAAGATCTCTGTCAAAACAAAAACAAAGCATTATGGAGTTATGCCCAGAAAAATAGCCAACAGGTGCATTTGAGCACCTGAGGGCTTATCTGGGCCAGTCCCTCCTTCTCCTCTAAAGCAGACACTTCAGAAAAACCTTCCCAAAGAAGCTATCCTCGGGAACCCCAAACCAATGAACTTCACAAACCCAAAGACTTGCCTTGCCATTTGTGCTCGGTGTGTTTTCCTGTTCATGACTGATGTCCAACATTCCATCTGCTAGTGTTTTTTTCTGATTGTTCTGCTCCTTCAGAAGCATTAACTAAAAATCAAGCATATGATGCAAATTAGAATCCTCATTGCTAAAGAGATAGATGCAAAAAATAACCGCCTTCCTTAGAGAGTTCTGATACTCTTTGCCATCACCGAAGCATACAAGGACAATGGCATCAGAAGAGTTTGCCAAACGTCAGCATCCCAACTGGCTCCAAAGCAAACCATATGTTTGTTACTGCTAAGGGGTGCTTCATCTACTCCTGAGAAAACAGGGGCAGGGAGACAGGTGATATTCTAGAACAGGAGGGAGATGGGACACACTGGGACAAAGGCTTAGAAAATGATGTAAAAACAAAGAAGGATCATCAAAATGCAGCTCAAAATTCATGAAACTGCCCTCTCTCCAGCAAAGAAAATGCACCAAAGCAGAGGCAGGCTTTCCAACTTTCTATGTATTTGCTGCTGGGTTTGTATCCCAAAGAGATAATAAGGAAAAAGACTTGTACAAAGATATTTATAGCCGCACTTTTTATAGTGGCAAAAAATTGGAAGATAAAGGGGTATTCTTCGATTAGAGAATGGTTGAACAAATTGTGGTATCTGATGATGATGAAATACTATTGTGCTGTAAGGAATGATGAACTGGAGGAATTCCATGTGAACTGGAAAGACCTCAATGAATTGATGCAGAGTGAAAGGAACAGAACCAGGGGAACATTATACACAGAGATTGATATATTGTGACACATTTGAATGTTAACAGACTTTGCTACTAGTAACAATACAATGATCCAGGACAATCTGGGGGGGACTTAGGAGAGAGAAGCTATCCATATCTAGAGAAAGAACTGTGGGAGCAGAAACACAGAAGAAAAACTTACAATTAATCATGTGGTTCAATGGGTATATGATTGGGATTTTGGCATTAAAAGATCACTCTACTGCAAATATGAATAACATGGAAATGGTTTTTAAACAATGATATATGTATAACCCAGGGGAATTGCTTGTCAGGATGGAAGAGGGGTGAGAAAGATCATGAATCATGTAACCATGGGAAAAAATATCCTTAATTAATTAATTAGTTGAAGGAAAAAGAAGCTTTCTACATGCTTGAAAAGAAAAGCCCAAAGTGTGAAGGCCTGATACGTGGCCACCTCTGCTGCAGCCCCGCTCACTCACCTCTTTGTGGGTGGCACCTAATTCTTCCTCCAGTAAACTACACCTTTCCAGTGCTACTCGCAATCGTTCTCTCACCTTTAAAAAAAGTAATAAAAAAGTGAAATAGTTGTCTGGGTTTCTACTACTAAATTGGGGCTCACCTGGGGTCCACAATCTATGAACAAACTTTGAAGGATCCATGAACTTAAGGCTGGGAAAAAATGATGCCTCTATTTTAGCATAATTGGTTCCTTTTGTAATCCTTTATATTTTATTTTTTGTATTTAAAAGGGTCTGTTAGCTTAGTCAGACTGCCCATGGGGTCTCTGACACCAAAAACGTGAAAAACCCCTTCAAGACTTGGGGATGGCCCTGATATTGTTGTAAAAAAAGTTCACTGACTGTCATTTTATTTCATCTTCAGCAAAGTTGAAGGGCTTGAAATTCCAAAATTTTAAGAAAAACCACTTCTGCCTACGCATTCTTATACAGAAAATCACTTCTAGAACATGGGTTCTGACCATTGTAAGTCTAGATTTTATATAAAGAGTCCTGTCTAGGGCTGAGAAGTGCATCTTTTCAAAGCTGGAAAATCCAATAAACCAGGAGAGTTCTCTGGAATGAATTCACACAGGATACTGGCAAGGACATGGCCTCCAGTCTGAAAGGGTGTTAGGCCGCTGGGCAGAGTGGTGGAGATGGCAGCAGTGAGGGTGGAGGCTGGCACCTTTTCATCCAGGGCTTTATGGTGCTCGAACAGCGACTTTAGTGCCTTGAGTACTTCCACCTCGCTAGACACCCCTGCAGGAGACTGTGCTTGTCTCTTCACAACTGTCATCCTTAGAGAGCGCTCATGCCTGGAGACAAGACATTCCAAATGTTCCAACAACAGCTGAAAGAGACCAGAAGTAAACTCATTTGGAGATTCTCCTCTAGGGGAAGAATCTTAGTACAGTGCCTGATACCTAGGAAAGTGGTGCTTTGGAGGGTGGAGGATTATTATAATCTAGTCGTTCAAGTAAGATACCCCAATATAATGCAAATTCTAAATCTAACCACTGTACTAAGCCCTGGGGATATGAAAAAAAGGGCAAAAACACAGCCCTGTCCCCAGTGAGCTTGCATTCTACTAAGAGAGAAAACATGCACACTATATATATATATATAGATAGATATAGATATACGGTGTAAATGGGGAGGAGGCAGAGGAGCCTCTGATAGACTTGTCTGAACTGACCCTTCAATCACTGAGTGAAAACTCCCCAAAATTACCAGGCCAAGAAAAGGTATCTAGCTCAGCACCCACTCATAAGAAGGGGTTTCATTTCTACCCGAGGCTCCCTCTGGCTATGGGTGTGGTGCCCTCCATGAAGCAGCTATGACTTACGAACCCGAGTATTGTTTCTTTCTGCTTTTAGTTCAGCGATTTCTTCTTCTCTTTCAAGAAGTTGTTCCCTGCAGACATTGAGTTCCTTAGTCAGTGCTGCAAACTCCTATAAAAGGGCAAATGAGAGGGTGCTGCGTAAGAAAAGCAGATCAACCAGGCCTCCCACAACTTCACGCCTTCTCCTCCCTGTTCAACAGCCTGCTCTAAGAGGCTTAGGTCAGAGATACCCTCTGGGATCCTATAGCCAATTCCAAGTCTGTCACAGGGGAGCCCCAAAATCACCTGTCCTCAGGCTAGACAGGCTTCAAATGCTTTCCAGGAATGCATCTGTTCATGCAAAGTAGAGGGAGCTGCTTTATTTAGATACTCACGGAGGCCAGTTTCAATTTCAATTTCAAAGTGAAATAGGAATATAACAGTTTTAAAGCAGTATCCAAGGATCTGACCTGGACTTACTTGGAATGCCCAACAGAAGGAAAAATGAAGTGAAATACAGCTCAAGGCAGACCAAAGCAACTTATGTGGGCCTCCCATGCACTCTACCAAGAAGTCAATGAAATTCTGCTAAGGTTGCTCACCCATCTACTGAAAGGCCTCACACAGTCCATGGACACTAGCAAAAAGTCATTATACAAAAAAACAGACCTCAAAAACAAACCCAGAAAACATATGAACAGAAATATAAAAAAAAACTTTTTATTCAAATGAAATGAGATTTTAAAATAACTGGAAAAATATTAATTATTCACAGGTGGGCAGAGCCAATATAATTAAAATGACAATCCTACCTAATTTACTTATTCAATACCAATTGCCAAAATCCAGTTAAATTACAAAAAAAAAATTATTTTATTGAACAAGAAAATAACATTTGCAAAAACCAAAAAGTCAAGAATATTGATGGAATTAATGAAAAAATTATAAAGGAAGAAGGTATGCGAGTATCAGATTTTGAGCTATATTATAAAGCAGTAATGTTCAAAACTATCTGGCCCTAGCTAAGAAATAGAAAAGTAGATCCGTGCAACAGAACAAACATACAACAAACAGCTATAAAAAATTATAACCTTGTGTTTGACAAAAGCAAATATTCAAGTTTTTGGAATATGAATTCACTATTTAGTAAAAATTGTTGGGAAAACTAGAAAGTAGTCTGGCAGAAAACAGATATAGACCATTATTTTATACCATTTTCCAAGATAAAATCAAAATAGATACATGACTTAGGTCTAAAGGGAAATAGCCTAGGCATAATAAAAGACTAGGGAACATATAACCTATCAGATTGATAGGAGAATAATTTATAAATAGGCAAGAGACAGAAAGTACTGTGAGATGTAAAATAGAATACATTAAACTGAAAAGTTTTTGTACAAATGTAACAAACATTAGAAGGAAAGTAGTAGAGGCAGCTAAGATGGGAGGTCTTCAGTTTAAAAAATTTGGCCTCAGACACTTCCTGGCTGGGCAACCCCAACTAGGGAAGTCAGTTGACCCCAACTGCCTAGTCCTTACCATTCTTTTGACTTGGAACAAATATATATTATCAATTCTAAGACAGAAGGTAAAGGAAAAGGAGAAAGAGAGAGAGAGAGAGAGAGAGAGAGAGAGAGAGAGAGAGAGAGAGAGGAGGAACTTCTTGTTACTTTGCACAATGTTCTCCTGATTCTGCTCACTTCATTTTGTATCAGTTCATGTAAGTCTTTCTAGATTTTTTTCTTTCTGAAATCATCTTGCTAGTAATTTCTTTTTTTTTTTTTAAACCCTTGTACTTCGGTGTATTGTCTCATAGGTGGAAGATTGGTAAGGGTGGGCAATGGGGGTCAAGTGACTTGCCCAGGGTCACACAGCTGGGAAGTGGCTGAGGCCGGGTTTGAACCTAGGGACCTCCTGTCTCTAGGCCTGACTCTCACTCCACTGAGCTACCCGGCTGCCCCCTTGCTAGTAATTTCTTATAGCACAATAGTATTTCATAACTATCCTATACCACAACTGGTTCAGTCATTCCCCAAATGATGGACAATCCTTCAATTTCTAATTCTTTGCTACCACAAAAAGGGTTCAATAAATATTTTTGTATAAATAAGTCCTCTTCCCTTTTTATTTTTTTTTTTCTCTTTGGGATACAGACCTTTCTAATGGGATTGATAGATCAAAGGGTTTTAGATCACAGTTTTAGAGTTCTTTAAGCATGGTTCAAAATTGCCCTCCAGAATGCGATCTAACCATTTTGGAAAGCAATCCGGAATTATGCTCAAAGAGTTATCAAACTGTGTATATCTTTTGACTTTTATTTTTATTTCCTAATGTGTTCAAGGAATATGGGAAAGAGCTTGTTATGTGCTAAAAGATTTAGAGCAATTCTCCATGTGGTGGCAAAGAACGGGAAATTATGGGGTTACCCATCAATTGGAGAAAGGCTGAACAAGTTGTGGTATGATGGTAATGCAACACTATAGCGCTGTAAAAAAAAATGGCGAAAAAGTTAATTTTGGAAAAACATGTGAAGAACAAGTGAGATGAGCAGAACCAAGGGAACATTATGCACTGCAACAGAAATTTGTTTGAAGAATAGCTGTGAATGTCCACCCCTAGAGAAAGGACTGATAAATAGAAATGTGTGGGACTTGGTTTTATGTATGCGGTATCTTTTTGTCAAATGATGCCTTTCCTCATGGGAAGGATGGGAGAGTTAACTGGGTGATTAAATGTAACATTCAAATAAGTACATAAAAAAAAAAATCAGCACATGATAAAGGTGGACAGTGGTGAGGCTGTTCTTAGTCTGTTAGCAAAAGCACAGGAATCCAGCAGCCAACAACCACAACCAGGAGGAGCCCAGCCCTAAGGCATTTTTGTGAACTACTCAAAGAATAGTCCATTACAGCCACAAAGCAAAGGAATTCCAACCAAAAAGAATTCTGCTGGAATTTTCCATATATAGCATTTCGGTGGTTTGACAGAATTAAAACATATTGATGTTAACATCTCTAAGGTTCCTAGGTTTCTTTTTAAAGAAAAAAAAATTTTACCAGAGTATTTTCTTAACATAAAAAAAAAAAAAAAAAAAAAAAAGGCATTCCAAACATGAAAAGATGCTGAATCAGAGAAGTCCAGAATTCTCTGTTTGTCAAGGGGCTCTGGGCCCAAAGTTCCTTCCCAACTCAGTTGTTTACAAAGCCCGGAGGGTCAATAATATAGCAGAAATGCTATAGATTTCAGTGCAAAAAAAGATGAAAGGGGGGTGGGCTATTACTATATGTCTCATTAAACATGAAAATAAAAATAGGAATGTAATAATTAATGATGATAGCTTTTCCAGAGCCCTTTTAAAGTTTTGCAAAACATTTTATATAATTTCGCTCATCTAAATTGGAAGGTGCAATAATTATCTCCATTTTCCAGAACAGAAAGTGGAGGGTGAGAGAGGTCACACCTCTGATATGTGCCAGGGGAACAGTCTTTAAGGTTTCTGCTCTAGCTTTTATTTATCACTTGCACCCTGGAACCAAGGAAAGACATCGCCAAAGAGGGTAAAAGGCTACAAAAGTCAGCATTCCGGGGTCCCACACTGTGTGACCTTGCCTTCAACACTCACTCAGCACAATGGACACAAAGGCAACATCTTGAAAGGAGCTTTTTTTTTTTTGGGGGGGGGGGGGGAGATGGTGGGACACAGGACAACACAGTTAGATAGATGTAACTACAAAATATACATGAACCAATTAGCCACAAGCTTCCCTTAAGAAGTGATACTTTAACTGAGAAGGTGCTTCAAGACTAGGCAGCCAACCTGGGCAAAGGAACAGAACTGGGGCACAGAAAGGCACTAATAGGAAACAACAAGATGGCCAGGAATAGGACATGGTAGGGGAGAGTAATGTGTAGATGAATCAGGACCAGAGGAGGGTGAGTTCTTGAGAGTCAGACACAAGAGACAGGAGCAGCCACTGGGGGATGGTTTTCTTTGGTAGGCTGATTGGGGGTGTTTGGGGAGAAGGGGCTGTAGTAACTAAATCTCAGTCTTCCTTCTAGGCAATTCCATAAATGAGGGTGGAGGGTAGAGGGTGGTCCTCACTCCCCTACCAAAAGAATTGGGGCCAGTTACTTATAGGAAAGACGACTGGAAAAATGACTTGTGTGACTGGCCCAACATCATAGGGCAGAATGGGACAGAGCCCAGATTCTAAGCAAGTTCTGGCTGTAAAAGAAGCCAGTCTTCTTGCCATTCCTATGCAGGGGACTTTCAACACCGGATTCGGTCCACACCTCTTAGCAACAGAGGCTCTCCCAGAGAAAATAACTCATCCTATACTTCAGCCACTTCAATTGTACTATTCAATCAACTAAGTTTCATTGTTATTGTTCAGTTAACTCTCCAAGACCCCACAGGGTTTTCTTGGCCAAGATACTGGATTAGTTTGCAATTTCCTTCTCCAGTGGATTGAGGAAAGTGAAAATGACTTGCCCAGGGTAATCCAAATTTGAGCGCAAGTTTTCCTAATCCCAGGCCCAATGATCTATCCATTGAGCCACCTAATGGCCTCAAAAAAAAATTATTAAGAGAGTAGAATTTGATTAAAAAACATTTTTCCCATGTAAAATTTATAACTGTCTTCTGATATTTTGCAATCCAAATTACCCCCCCTTCTTTGTCCCCACACCAATCCCTGAGGTGACAGGTAATATGATATAGTTTATACGTGTGCTAGCATGCAATATACATTTCTATGTTCATCATGTTGCAACAGAAGACATATTGCTTATATAAGAAAAAACCATGAAGGAGATAAAGTGAAAATTTGTATATATGAATCTGTTGTCAGATTTCTTCACTTCCTTCTGTGATGGTGGACAGTCTTTTTCATCACGAGTCTACTGGAGTCGTCCTGGGCCCTTATACTGCTGATAATAGTTAAGTCACTTATGGTTGATCAAGGTACATTATTGCCCAATAAGCATTGATTAGCCACCTATTATTCTGCCAAGCATTTGATGGCTAACAATATTTTTTCCATCATCTACTCTTCCAATTCTTGCTTTAAGAATAATAATATTAATAATAAGCTTTAAGCTCTACATATTTTTAAAGTTTTAAAAGAACATTATTTATATTGCTTGTTTAAAAGTATTTTTTAAAAACCTCATAAGCTGAAAAAGTGTTTCAAAACGACACTTTTATTAATTTGTGACTTATACATCTCTGAACCTCTACGGATCTACATCACTGATGGAGGAGTTTCCACATCATTAGTTCCTTAAACTAATGAAATGTCAGAGAGTAATAATAACTTCAATGGATTGATAGTAAAAGAGTGCTTGAGAGGCAGTTAAGATAGCCTCGTGGCATGAACCAGTAGGGCCAAGCTCCTCTCCACAGAAGTCCTCTAAACAGATTTAGAAAATGCACTAGACCAAATTCTGATGGGGAAATCCAGGAAAAAGCCTGAGTGAGTCATTTGGGAAACAGACAGGAAGGTCTGCAGACACTGGGAAAGAGCTACCCAGGACCCAAGCAGAGAAACTATGAGAGGACAAGAGGTCCTGCTACCTGGACAGGTGCAAATCAGCAGCTCTGTCACCTAGTATTCAGTTTAACAGATGCAGGGTGGATTGAGGAGGAAACCTATGTAGGAGCCCACGTATGAAGAAAGGAAGAAGTTCAGAAAGTGGTGCTGGCAGCAGGAAGAGTACAGCTCAGAACCCAGGAATAGAGCAGGGTCTCATTCCCAACATGTAGCCCAGCCTACAAAGAATAAGCAGGGAAGCAATCTCAGACCAAAGGGGAGGAAGCCTACAATTCTGCTCCTCTGAATCAACAGTGCTTTCCAGATGGCTTTTTGGACTGAGCCCAGCAGCTATCTACCAAGCCAGAAACTTGAGGAGCTCAGACCAGCACAACAATCAGACTCTGACCTGGATCAGACCACTTTGGAAGCAATGAAAGCGTACAGGTCACGAGGCTATCAGAGAAGCTGGAAAAACACAACATTCAATATTCCAACAAAGCAGCAAGAGGAGCAGCCTAAACAGATGTCCCCTCTAGAAGTGCTACAGAGCCTTGCCTTAATATCAAGACAAAGTAGGCTAAAAAATGAGCAAATTAAAAAAAAAGAAGAATCTTCCTATAAAGAGCTATTACGGTTGTAAGGAAGCTCAACATGCAATTCCAGAAGAGAAACAAGCATAGGCTTGGATACAAGCACAGACTGAGCAAAAGTTCACCTAGAATTCCTAAGAGACAGAAGCTAAAAATTATTTTTTTAAATAAAAGACATAGAAGCACTTTTAAGAAAAAAAGAAAGGAAATGAGAGCTATGGAAGAAAGAATTGAAAGGAAATTAACAGCTCTGCAAAAGAGATACAAAATCATGCCCAAGCAACAAACTTCCTAAAAATCAGAATCAACCACATGGAAGCCAATCACTCCATGAAGCAAGAAAAAAATATTAAAATAAAAGTTTAAAAACTGAAAGAAGCAAAACCTAAGGTATTCCCCAAAAACTGACTTGGAAAACACTGTGGAGGAAAGAAAGGGTTAAGTAAGAATCATTGGACTACCTGAAGGCCATGACCAAAAAAAGAATGTAGGCATTCTATTTCAAGTAATTTTAAAAAGAAAGTTGCCTCGTTCTCTTTAGAACTAGAAGGTGAAGTAGAAATGAAATAATCTACCAGTCACCTCCTGAAGAACCTCCAAAGTGAAAACTCCCCAAAACAAAAGAATCAACCCCCAGAGATTTCAGATCAAAGAGATAATAAATAATAATAATAATAATAATAATAGCCCATGGTGTCAATGTATGGCATGTGTCAGAGTTGGCACACAGAGACCTTTCTGTGGACACACAGGCCAAGGACCTAGTGTGCCAGTCCCTGCAACACAGAGTTAGTTCACCAGAGTTCCTAACTAGAAAGCTGGAGGGAGGTGCAGCTGGTCTGGTCCCCTTCCCTCCTTCCCAAGCCTGACTACCACACTGACCAGCCACACACACCCCCAGCAGTCCAATGGGAGTGTTTCCTCTCTCCCCTGGATAGAGTAAGGTGGGCAGGTCACAATGCAGCAAAAGGCTGTGGTAAAGCTGATTCCCGTGGCGGGGTTTGTGTGAAGTGAGAAATCAGTGTGTTATTCTCAAATATATTAGCAATATTAATATCTCCAGAGTGAATCAGCCTGGGTGTCCAGGAGCTAGTAAGCAGGTCTCTTCAAAAACAGCATCCCTAGTAGGCCAAGACTGCCCCACCTCATTCAGAATACAGAAACAACTTAGGTCTTTACTATCAGAAGCAACCAGTCTCTTTACTATACAAAGTCTTTTGGGGATTTGGGGATGTCTTTTGAATTTGTACTTTAAAAATGTTCAAAACTGTAGTCTAGAGGCAGCTGGGTAGCCCAGTGGATTGAGTCAGGCCCAGAGACGGGAGTTCAGATATGGCCTCATACTTCCTAACTGGCTGACCCTGGGAAAGTCACTTGACCCCCATTGCCCAGCCCTTATCACTCTTTTGCCTAGGAACCAATACATAGTACTGATTCCAAGCTGGAAGGTAAAGGTTTAAACAAAACCTGTAGTCTAGTGATTTAGGAATAAGTTTTATGAACGCAAGGCTAGACTAATATAATAACCTCTCTGCTGTTCTACAGCTCCCTTCCCCAGTTTCTTTCACAAGCAACGCTTTAATTTGCATCCTTAGTCCCCTCCCCTCTTACTGCAAAGGGATACCTGCCAGAGGAAGAACAGGTAGGCTAGACACTAGAAAACACAATAGTGGCTTCTCAGGGAGGGATCTCCCAACCAGCCCGGCATCCAAAATGTATCCTAAACTGTTCTGGGTTCATATATAGATTAAAATCCGAATTCAACCCTTGACCATTGGCTAAAAAGATTAATTTGGAAGATGCCCCCCTTCGGGAAGGCTGGTACGTGATGGGGTAAATGTGTCAGGATGATGCCATTTAACCTGAGGGTTATATTTTCCTATAAATAAGGGGTTTTCTGTAAGCTGGGCCTTTTTTTTTCTGGCCACCTTTTTCTTTCTCTCTTAATAAAACGATGCATTTGAAATGGCTTCCCCATTCCTAGAATAGTGGCTAAAGAGGGTGTACTTTGAAATTTTCAAGGGCCTCAGTTTCCACTTCACACAGGTTGGAGGGGATCATAGCTCACAGTGGGGACATAACTGGGGGGGAGGAATTGTTTTCAGCCCTCACCTCTCCCCAAGCCTGACTATATCACCTGTCCCCCCCCCCCCCAGCATCCAATGGGAGTGCTTCCTCCCTCCCCTTGGTGGAGTAAGGGGGAGGAGCAAGGTGGGCTGGGCACTCAGTGGGGGGGGGGGGGGGGGAGAAGAGAGAAACGCACAGAATTGGGGGAGGGGCATAGGCCCCAGCAACTTGGTCTGGGGGTGGGGTAGGGGCAGAGCCTGGCACTCCATCTCTAAAAGGTTCCCCATCACTGCTATAAGCAATCGGATATCATGTACCAAGAAGCCACAAGTCAGGATCACATAAGATTTAGAAGTCATCAACAAGATTCGGACATGGTTGTAGACCGGAAATGACCACACCAATGCAATTATCAATAATATGTAAATAAGTCTTGATTGATCACACATGGTAAAAGCAGTGGAAATGTGCGTTGGATATGGGCGGGGGGGGGGGGGGTGTGAAGGGGAAAGTAAAAGCAAGAATCATATAACCATGGAAAATTTTTCTAAAAAAAATAAAATATTTAAAAAAAAAAAGGCATCAACAAAGAAGTGAAGAGATTGGAATAGTCTTCCCAAAGACAAAGAACCTGGGTTTAGTAATGACTGGCCTTACCCAGCAAAACTGAATATAATACTACAGAAAGAAAAAAGAACCTTTAATGAAAGAGCACCTCCAAGCATTTCTGATGAAAAATGCCAACACTGCATAAAAACTCTGCAGCACAAAAGCAGTACTGAAGAGAAACCTAAAAAGGTGAACATGAATGAAAAACGACAAAGAACTAAACAAGGATATACTGCTTATCTTCAAATATGGAGAGTGGGGGCGGAGATGATGCCTGCATCCCCTCTGAGCCCTACTGTCGTCAGGGGTCACAGAAAAATTTTGGAACATACCCAGATGAGAATGCAGTTCAGAAGGAAGCATAGTCCAAGTAGGGGTTCCATGAGAAATTTATTGGATACTTTAAAAAAACCCAAGAATAGGTATAAAATGATAACTGTTTCCCATCCAATCCTTGTTTTGTGTTCAGCTCTTTTTATGGTGCTTAAATTCAAAATTAAAAACTGGAACAAAAGCAAAAACAAAAGAAATAAAAGCAAAAAACCCACCTGCCCAAAGCAAATCTCAACCTGGCCAATGTGAAATCTTTTCCTTCTACATGTTTGTCAAAGTGCATCTACCAATGGAGACACCAACAGAGTGCTCAGACTGTCCTGTCAACCTAGTGTCCCTCGCCCTCAGCAAATAACCAGAATATCTTCCTCCCCGCCCCCCCACATGTTTCTGATATTACACCAAGTGACCACCCTTAAAGGCTTTCGAACACTGCATGTAACATCAAATGTTAATAGGTTTTGCTTAATGGTTTTTCCTTTAAAAAAAAAATCCTTTGTTATAAGGGATGGCTCTCTTGGCAAGAGTCTGGTAGAGTGTGAAGGAAATCCAAGTAATGCAAACATAGGATTTTCATAAAAATCTTTTTTTTTTTAAAGGTTTTTATTTCTGGGAGAGGCTGGTTGTCATTAAAAGTGCTTTGCACATTTCCTGAAAGCAATTCAGCCCACTTTCCTCCGCCTGTGTAATTCTGATCCTGCTTGTATTCCCCAACTCTCTATAATAAGTCACTTCATATTTAAGTAACCACTGCTGCCACCGCTGCTACTGGAACTACAGTCCCTACAGTCCCTACAGTCGCTCCTGCAACTCCTCCTCCTTCAGTTCTGTACCTGAACTAAGTGATGGAATTCATGAATAGATTACCAAACCACTCTCTCAGCAGTGACTCACTTGATTCACACTCATTTAAGGTGAAATGGCCCAAGGGCATTACATTTTTAGTAAAATCATCATGGGATTGTGTCCAGGCATGTATACAAGATATGGAGTGGGGTGGCTGAAGCACAAGACAAAGCAGCAGTTTATGAGGGCAGAAATCCTTGTTCCCAAACCCCTTACACTTGAAGATTTCTAAAGATGTATGATTTCATCCATGAGAATACTCCTCTTTTTTTTTTTTTAAAAATAAACCCGTACCTTCTGTTGTATAATCAGCACTGTGTATTGGTTCTAAGACAGAAGAGTGGTAAGGGATAGGCAATGGGGATTAAGTGACTTACCCAGGGTCACCCAGCTAAGAAGTGTCTGAGGCCAAATTTGAACCCAGGACCTCCCATCTCTGGGCCTGGCTCTCAATCCACTGAGCCACCTAGCTGCCCCCAAGAATCTTCCTTCTACCAGGTCAGGCGGCAGCCCCTCCACACCTGAATAAATAGGTTTCAAGAGCCTTTAGCAACGCAGAGTTACCTCCATGGCACGATGATACAGAATTTAGGTGTCATCCCCTACCAGTTCCTTTGTATAGATTTCTTGTATAAAAACGATTGTTACAAAATACTCCATAAGCTACATTATAAAAAATGGCAGCATACAATTCAATTTGAAATCTTTTGTATTTCAGTTGGCAAAGACATGTGACAACCTCATTCAAACCTGAATGGGCTCTATGAAGATGAACACACCACAAGCCATCCTGAATTATCAGATTCACCAATAAGCCAAGCATCTCAAACCCGAAGTACTATTCTTGTGGGCAGCTAGGGGGCACAGTGGGTTAAGAGTGCCAGGCCTGGAGTAAAAAGTCCCATCTTTCTGAGTTCAAATATGATCTCAGACACTTTCTAGCTGGGTAATCCCCTCTGCCTTCATTCAAACAATTCTAGTATCTAAATAGGGTCACAAAGAGAACAACTGTACAACCACAAATGAATCTTCATAGATTACTTTGAAAATGGGCAACAGTTCAGAAATAGCTTCCTTGGGGTACCGAAGTGGCATAGGATGTAGGCTTAAAGTCAGGAGGACTTGAATTCAAATCTGGCTTCAGACTCTTCCTAGCTGTGTGACCCTCTCTTCTCTCTTAGAATTGATACTAAGACAAAAGGAGTAAAAAAAAAAAAAGTTCCTTGGAGGAAGGAAAGCAAGCCAAATAAGCAATATTATTATTAATAATTAACTTTCCTCTAAAATATCTTTTTCTTCTAATGTTCCAATAGCTTCTCCATGCCTCTGCCAGTCTCACCTACTAGGTATGCCCTGATTTCTATTTCGAAATTCTTGGATGAAGGCTTTAGAGAAAAACCTGAAAGAATATCCATCAAGGCATGCATAACAAAGGGAAGGAATGGTTTTCATAAATTCTACTGGAAGAACAAAATAGAAATAAGAAATAAGAAAACTGGGAGTCAGGAAGATTGGTGTGGCCCCTAACAATCCTCTCTTCCTTCCTGAGGTGACTTTGCCTCAGTGTCCCAGGCAACCCTCTGAAACTATCAATTACAGGTCAATTTTGGTGGAAGAAGGTTCCACAGTGGGAAATCTCTTTGCCTAACAAGCATGTCTGGATCCACCCTTCTTCTCCAAAATAAATGCATCATACAGCATCAGCAACAAAAAATCATCTTATCCCATTCCTAACTAGTATAAACAAAGCTCTATTTTTAAAATGTAGGTCCATACACACATCCTTACCAAAAAATCCTGTCATGTTGCCAGCAGTATGGTGGAGGGCAAACCAGAAGCAGAATTGCTTCAGGCAGTGTTGGGATGATTTTGTATCTTTATGATTGCAGTTCTCCAATTATCTGCTGCTTTTAAATATTTATCAGGCTTATGGAGAACTCATAACAAAAAGAGGAACAGCCAAAAATATTTCTTGGGATGTACTATGTTAGCTCTGGGGAAAATAAAATTTGAATTTTGTAAATATGGCTTAAAAACAGACTTCACCCAATAAATGAAAAGCCTGACAACAGAAAGAAAACACGTAAGTTTGGAGAAACATGAAGCTGATCATTCCAAACTGTAAGATTCCTAAAGCCTGAAGTTGGGGCTCAATTACTAGAACCAAGGAGAGCTTTAAAACTTGCACTTGCCTATCTGGGAATCAAGTTCCCTACATCTTAGCACAACCATTGGTGTTTTACCTTAGCCAGATTTAAAATCTGCAAGCCAACAAACATGCATGGTATATACTATGAAGTCGCATTCGTCAACTTTATCATGAACGATTAAAGAGTAAAATATTTCAACAAACAGAACGGTTACAATAATGAAAAAAATTACTAAAAGCGATTCTTATTTCAAAATGCAAATCAGTTATAAAGCTTTATCTAAAAGAAGTCAAGTCTAGTGTGACTCATTCGAGTTTTATTTCAGGAAATGACTTCTTGCACCAGCTTGACAATTTCTAAGTTCCTAATTTCTTGGCAGAAACATTTAGCTGTGGGTTCCTCATTAAAATCAAGCCATGTGAGACATACAAAAACACTTCTCCAAACTCATTGGATCATTTCTACCTCCAGCTTATTCAATGCTGTCCTGAGAGCCAGAAAACTAAGCACCCGGGGTCCGAGAAAACAGAAGTCATGAGGTATTTGAAATAAAACTATTCTCTCCCTTACTGTTCTGGCATTGCCAATATGCTTCCTTTCATCTCCTCTGTTCCTGTCTCCCAATTTTCACATCAGATTTTCTCATCCTGGCAATGTCCGGAACCTCCTCACCCCTGAATACGCCACCGCTCATAAGGCACTCTCAAACTACCCTGAAGCCTTCTTAATTTGCCACTTCTCTCTAAGGCTTGCCCCTTCTCCCACTGGTGAGTTCAGTGCGTATGAGTGCCTCCATTTGGTAGAAGAGACCAAACGCCTATGGAAAATGAGGGCCGGGCCATGACTAAATTAATTCCTCAATGATTAACAGACTTTCATTCTACCATACCCTCCCCAGCCCAGGCTGTCATGGTTCAAACAAACTGGGCTCTCCTTCCCCTGATGGCCACTCCCTTATTCCCATCCTCCTCAACCTCCAATATCCCACTTTAGGCTTCCCAAACTTTCTACCATGCTCTCTCTCTAACATCCTATTCCATAGAATAATAGTTTGTATCTCAAACTTGTTCCTTTTCACTCCCTCCATTTTCTTGTAGTAATTGTAGCCTGGCTCCCTTCTATTAATAACACAGCTTCTCTAGCCACCCTTTCCAGCACTGGCTGCATTTTCATTCATTATTCCTAATTGTTTCCTTGCTCCCCATTGCTACTTCCAGGCTTCCCTCTACCACCACCTCTCAGGAAGCCCTCCTCCTTTGAGAGTTCTTCAGTCCATGTAGCTGTTGTCTATGGACCTCCAGGACACTGTCCTTCCTTTCTCATCCAGTTTACTACCTGGCTCACATTCTTTCTCTTCTCTCTACCTCCGGCTACAACTATCTCCAGGGGAACTTCAACATCCATATTGACACTTTCTCAAACAATATAACCTCCCAATTCTTTGACTTGCTAATTTGTTGCCTGTGACCTACTCTTCCATTCCATCAAAACTACAGAGAGATGATCACACTCTTCATTTTGCCATGCCCCACAAGAGTGCTCACCATCCACTTAATGAACTCTGAAATGCCTTTCAGCAGATAACATATCCTGCAGTCACTCCACATTTCCCCTTCTGCCTTACAAAGACTATAAATTCTGTTGTCTGCCATCAGAAACTCTGCTCCCTCTATCTCACAGTTCTTTCCTAGGCTTTTGTCCTTGCACTGTCCACACACTCTTCACTTCCCCATTTGATCTCTTGGTGAACTAGTTCAACTCTACACTGTCCTCTTCTCTAGAGTCCCTTGTCCTGCCTACTGCAGACTTGTATTGAGTATCTCAAGCTGATGCCATCACTTCTACATACATGCTGCTGAATGAAGCTGTTGAAGAAAATCAGAAAACTGGGCTGATTGGGCCAACTATGAATTATGTTATAAAACTTCAACGAGGTCCTCACTTCAGCTAGGGCCAATCTTTTACAACTCTCTAATCCACTCGCTATCCCGCTCACCAAGGTGCCTTTTCCAAACCTCCAAAAGCTCCTCCTTCTCCACTCTTGGAGAACTTTTTCTCATATTTTAGCAAAAAACAAACCTAAGGCTATTCTTCAGAAGCTCCCCCTTCTCATCTCATATTACTTAAGATTCCCTCTACCATGAGTTTGCCTTGCCAAGGCAAACCTTTCTACGTACATACACAAGTAATCAAATCCATTCAGTCTTCACCAGTATATTGCTTCCTCTATCAACTCTACTCTCACTCATCTCCACTGTCTCTGGCAACTGGCTACTTTCCTCCCACCTACAAACATATTCATGTTTTTCTCATTCTCAAAAAACTTTCATGAATCTTCCATCCCCCCGCTGGCCATAGTATTGATTTCTTGGATGATACTATCACAAATACTTATGGTGATTTCTAGTTCCTCTCTTATCTCTCTTTTAAAGATGACTCATCTCCTTAAGGTCATCTACAAGAGATCTCCACTTCTTTTTCAGCTCACTTTCCAAAGTTTCACTTCCGCCTAATCATTCTAATGAACTATTCTTTCTGAAGTTAATGACATTCTCTTAACTGCCAATCTAATGGCCATTTCCCAATTCGCATCCTTCTTGACTTCCCTGAAGCCTGCTGATCACCCTCCTCCTACCTTTGCTGGATCTTCACCCAGCTCCTACCCACTAATTCTATACTATTTCAGTGAGTGAGCTCAACAACTTCCATGAAGTCAACATCATCCACGTTGATGACTCTCAGATCTATTCATTTAACCTTCTTCCAACCTCCAGGCTCACACTGACAACTCCCTATTAGACCTCTCAATAAGATCAACATGTTCAAAACCAGATTCACCAAATTCCTCCTGCCCCCAAACTCACTATTACTGTGGCGGGTACCATGGTCCCCTCAACTCTGGGGCCATCCTTGACTCCTCGCTCTTTCACACATTGTCCATATCCAAGCAGATATCCTTTTGTCAATTATCTCTTCAGAACTTCCTTCCTCTCCTCTGATACTGCCACCAACCTGGTCCAGTGGCCCTCATTACTTCCTACCCAGGCTATTAGTCCAAAGGCTTGCCAGCTTGTTTCCCCATCACATGTCTCTCTGCACTCCAGGAGACCCTCTTTTAAGCTATCAAAGCTACCTTCCTAAAGCACAATCTGCCCCTGTCACTCCCACTATTCAACAAACCCCAGGGACTCCCTATTACTCCTGAATCAAAATATAAAACCTTCTACTTCACATTTAACACCCTTCACAAACTGGTCCCTCCTTTCTACCTTCCCAATCTTCTTATATCTCAGAACTCTTCTAGCAACACTGGCATAGGACACTCTATCGCCCGACTGAGCATTTTCACTGGCAAGCTCCTGTACCAAGAATCCCTGCTTCATCATCTCCACCTCCTGCTTAAATTCTCATCTTCTACAGGAAACCTCTCCAGATTCCCCCTTAATCTATTAGTGCCTTCCCTCAGGGACAATTCTTAGGTATATCTTGTATATATGTATCCTTATCAAATCTGGCTTCAGGCCCTTACTAGCTATGTGACCCTGAGCAAGTCACTTAACCCTGTTTGTCTCAGTTCCTCATCTGAGCCATGAGTTGGGGGGGGGGGGGGGGGGAGAGGACAGAAGAGGAGAGGGGAGAGGAGCTGGAGAAGGAAATATCAAGCCATTCTAGTATCTTTGCCAATAAAAGCCCAAATGGAGTCACAAATAGTCAAACTCAACCAAAAAATGTCTCCACAATGACGAATACCTTGCTTTTCCACAGTTGTTTGCATGTTGTCTCCTCCATTAGATGGGGAAATCCTTTTGAGAACAAAGATGGTGAGTTCTGGGGAGTTTGTGGTCTTTCTTTAGCAGTGCCAGGCACATAAAAAGTGCTTTAAAAATTCTTACTAAAGGGGCAGCTAGATGGCTAAGTGGATAGAGCTCCAGGGCTAGAGATAGAAGGTACTGGGTTCAAATATGATCTCAGACAATTCCTAGCTGTGTTTTAAAATGAACAAAAGAATTCTTACTGACTGACTGACCATTCCTTTTCAGTCTCCTCTGCTAGATCTTCATTCTTGTTACTCTCCCCAATTCTATGTATTCTTCAAAGATCTGTCCTGGGTCTTCTCTTTTATATCTAAACCATCTCCACTGGTGATCTCATTAATTCCCATGTGTTCAATTATCATCTCTATGATTCACAGGACCACAAAGGAAATCAATTATACTAAAATAGTTGTCCAAAAAAAGGTTTTTAATTGGCAGACCCCAGGTTAAAAATGGCCTCCTCCAGGTAAAGGAGGATACTGAAGGTTTCTAAGCAGAAAAGTGGCATTGCCATCTTTGTGTGAGTAGGAATATCATTCTGACAACTATGAAACATTTTTAAAAAGGAAATAATACTGACTAAACAAACTGTGGTATGTTGAGTATAAAAGAATATTACTGAATCATCAGAAATGATAAATGTAAAGAACAAAGAGAAGGTAGGAAGACATGAATGGATGAAAAGTGAAATAAGCAAAACCCACAAAATATCTACAAGGGAAAAGGGAAGAAGAAAAAAAAGGAAACTGAACTTCGTGTAACTCTCTTCACCAAGAACACCACCAACCTCTTCGAAGAGATGAGGGATTGTGGAGTGAAATCCACAGACTGTGGGATTCAACTGCCTTGTTCAGCTGATCAGCTTTTTAAAAATCAGTCTTTATTACAAGGGAAGAGGGGTGTGTGTGTGTGTGTGTGTGTGTGTGTGTGTGTGTGTGTGTCTGTGTCTGTGTGTGTGTGTGTGTCTGTGTGTGTCTGTGTATTATGATAGCAAATAAGTCTTTATGGTTCCAAATTTCTAGCTTAATCTCATCCACAGGACAAAAAGAATTCTCAGCAAGGCAAAATGGAAAATATTAAGAACAGACTAGATAAGCATCATAAATAATTCAAACATTTTTCCATTAATAAAATTTTCTTTTCTCTCCCTTTGACCTCTCCCATCCTCTTGAATGACTCAATATTCAATAAATATGAAAACTTAAGCTAGGAATGATCACTCCCTGAAAAATGCTAGGAAAACTGAAAATTGGCC
This sequence comes from Gracilinanus agilis, assembly GCF_016433145.1. Taxonomy (NCBI): domain Eukaryota; kingdom Metazoa; phylum Chordata; class Mammalia; order Didelphimorphia; family Didelphidae; genus Gracilinanus; species Gracilinanus agilis. The sequence goes on along the minus strand of NC_058135.1, from coordinate 294,171,374 downwards.
TAGAAGAATAATAAACATAGAAAAGACTTAACATTAGCTGATGCAAAGTTAAATAAGCAGAACCAGAAAAACAGTATACTGTACAGATGACTATAAGGAATGCAAATCAAAAGAAAAACCAACAAAACAATTAAATGTTTTTAAACTATAATAAGTTTAGCTCTAAATAGATATAAGAGATGGAAGTCTACATTTGTGAAAAAATACAGAACATCAGACTTTTTCAATATTTTGGATCTGTTTTACTGAATTGGAGGCTTTTCCTTTCTTTTATGTGATGGTTGAGACAGAAGGGAGCAAGGGGACATCAGGAAATATGGATGATTTTAAAATAAAATGCATTAAATAAAAAATTCATTTTAAAGAAAAAAGAAAAGTAGTTAAAGAAATGAATTACAGTTCTATTTGTTTAGCAATAAACAGGAGGCTTCTACTCAGTGTTTTAGTAAAAATATATATTTGTTTATATAATTTTTTTTCCAAACAACAGGACAGACTAGGAAAGCAAGCCACTGGAAAGTCAGCAATGAAAGGGGAAAAAAATAAATTAACCCTTCTTACTTCAGGTAATTTAACCCTGGGGAAGTCCTTTAAGTTTACTGAAATACTAGACTGCTCAAAGTCACAATAAATATGATAGCACCAGCTTTGAAATTACGGAAATACAATCCTTGATCATTCCCTTTCTTCATATTCAACAAGCAATGGAGCAAACAATAAGTTACCATATGTTGTTTTTTCCTGCTAATTTTTCCTTGATATGGACAGAAACTTCATTCTTCTGTTTTTCAATTACAAATAATTAGGGCAGAAAAGAAGAGGATTGTAAAACTATTAAAAGATTTTGAGAGACTTTAAGGATTTCTGTGGGTAGAATGAGAATGGGATTGACCTAGTAACAATATAGACACCTGCCTAATACCTGAACCTTAAGAATCTATTCATTTCAAAATACTTGGTAGGCTCCCCCTGCCAGGCACTCATTGGTAGATGCTGAGCACTAAACAACATAATAAACACTTCTTTAAATTATGAAATAAGGAATACATACAATCAATTGATCAGTAAGGATGCACTAAGCCCCTACTATCTGTGTGTGTGTGTGTGTGTGTGTGTGTGTGTGTCTGTCTGTCTGTCTGTCTGTCTGTCTGTCTGTCTGTCTAGCACTGTGCTGAATGATGAGCCTGCAAAGAAAGACACAAGATAGTTCCAACCCTCAGGGAGCCACCAGGCTAAGGAAGGCGATAACCTGAAAAACAAAGACAAAGGAGATATAGAGAGCATATATAGGAAATAACTGAGGGAAGGCACTAACTAGAGTTTCCTTAGAAGGTAAGAGTGTAACTGGGCCTCAAACACAAGTCAGGGAAGCCAGGACACAGAGAAGAGGAGGAAGAGTATTCCCAGAAGTGAGGCTAGCCAGAGAAATGCCCCAAGCAGTGGAGGGAACAGCCAGGAGGTCAGCATTTACAAGATCATTACAAACTACTGGCAGGTGGAATCACTAGCTCCACAAGGCCTACATGATGGTGGTCATGAGGCCTCAAAAATGATGTCCAAGATGAGCGTAGAAAAAAACTTGACATTCTAAGAAACAGGATTAGAAAGGAGAGCATTCTGGGAAAGGGGAAGTCTTTTCAAAAGGAGCAGTCTTTTCAAAGAAATGGGACAAAGAACATCACATGTAAGGAACAGCAGGGCAGTCAGTTTGGCTAGAAAAGAGAAAAATGCATGATTCACGTGTGTGGGAAGACTGCCTGTGGCCATATTGTGAACGGGCTTTAAATGCCAAACAGAAGGCTTCTTTCCTAAGACTGGCACTTTTCATCCATTTGGATTTGGACAAGTCTCTTCCTTTGCCATCTCCTATGATGCTACTATCCCATCATCACCAAAATAATATTCTATAGTAGAGCAAACGGCAAATCACAGCTGCTTTTTGAGCAAGGTGGTAACAGCATTAGGAATCTTTCCTACTCTGAAGAACTGGAAGGGATGAAAGATAAAGGCCCATCAGAGAACAAAGGACTATCACAGGTCTCTTGAAAAGACCTCCAATCACTTGGGCACTGCCCACTCTCCCATAGGAGAAGACCAAGTGGCAAAAGAGTGTCAAGTGCCCAGATCTCAACATGTGACTGAAGAGATTCCCAGAGAGCAATGACGGCAAACTTTTTAGAAACAAGTGCCCAAACGGCCATCCTTACTCGAGCCCCTCACCCTGGCCCCCCACCTTACCCAGACAGGGAAGAGAGGAAGTGCTCCTATTGGGCTGCTGGGCAAAGGAGGCAGGTCACATGAGAAATAGCCTCAGGGCTGTGTGGAGAGGGGGAGGGGAGTAGTCCCTCAGGCCCGCTCTAGCACCCATGCTGCAGGTTCACCAACAGAACCATAGGGCTTGTCCAACTGAAGGGTGTCCCAGATGGGCCAGACAATACTAAGAAACAGTGAGTCATATCCAAGCCCAATAAAGCTTTTACTGACCCCAAGTTTAACAGGAAAGGAAAGCCCTGTCTTCAATTATAACATTCTACCAGTGTTGTTATATGGCAGCAAGACATGGAATGCAATTAGACAAAAAGCTAAGCATGAGTATTGCAGAGGAAAATGGAGCAGCACAGTTGTTGTGAGCAGGCTACAACATATAAAAGATAGTTTCATCAAGAAGCTTTTGGATCAGGGGCAATTGGGTGGCTCAGTGGATTGAGAGTCAGGCCTAGAAATGGGAGGTCCTGGGTTCAAATCTGGCCTCAGACACTTCCCAGCTATGTGACCCTGGGCAAGTCACTTAGCCCCCATTGCCTACCCTGACCACTCTTCCACCTAGGAGCCAATACAGAAGTTAAGGGTTTAAAAAAAATAAAAAATAAACTAACCACAGATAGAATGAAATACCTAAGGGTATACCTGCCAAAAACTCCGCCAAGGACGGTCCCAAGCCTGGCTGAAAAAGGAGGAGGGTTGGGCACGAGGCTAGCAACCTCACCCCGTAAAAATCTCACTTGCTACAGAAACGGCAACCTCACTAAACCAACAAAACCAACGATCGCCTAGTCTGGAAGATTGCTCTCCAACAGAGTCCATGACGTGTGCTGGCAAAAGCCAACAAACTCCAGGTCTTTGTTGACGGGTGCCTGTGTCACATGTTGGACACCGGATGGCATGAGGGGATCTCCAATGCCAGACTCTGGGGGGGAAACAGTTCGGTGTCCCATCAGTCAGAACGCTATGAAAATCGGAGGACAGCCTTGCCGGACAGGCACTGCCAAAGCAGACCTGGCGGAGATATGCCGAGAACGAGACAGGGACCGTCGGAGTGACATGGGCCCAGTTAGGGGAAGTTGTCCAGAACAGAGTCTGTTGGCGTGAGATGGTTGCGGCCCTATGCTCCTCTGGGAGTCAATAGGAATAATAATAATAACAATAAAATACCTGCCAAAACATACCCAGAAACTATACAAACATAATTATAAAACACTTTTTGCACAAAGAGAGTCAGTTCTAAATAATTGGAAAAATATTGATTGTCCATGGGTTGGCAGAGCCAATACAATTAAAATAACAATCCTACCTAAACTAATCTACTCATCCAATGTCATTCCAATCAAATTATTAAAAATTTTCTTATTGAACTAGAAAAAAGAATTACAAAATCCATTTGGAGGGCTAGGAGGCAAAAGATATCAAAAGAATTAATGAAAAAAATTATAGAGGAAGATTTGGCAGAACTGGATATTATAAAGCAAATAATTATCAAAACTATATGGTACTGGGGGGCAACTGGGTGGCTCAGTGGATTGAGAGCCAGGCCTAGAGACAGGAGGTCCTAGGTTCAAATCTGGCCTCAAACACTTCCCAGCTGTGTGACCCTGGGCAAGTCACTTGACCCCCATTGCCTACCCTTACCAATCTTCCACCTATAAGTCAATACACAGAAGTTAAGGGTTTAAAACAAAACAAAAAACTATATGGTACTGGCTAAGAAATAGAAAGGCAGATTGGTAGAACAGGACAGAGATATCACAGATAGTAGTAAGAGATAATAGTAATCTTGTACTTGACAAAAGTATAGATACAAGCTATTAGGATGAGAAATCACTATTTAGTAAAAATTGCTGGGAAAAAACTAGAAAGTAGTTGGGCAGAAACTAGATATAGAGCAATAGCTTACCACTGAAGAGCAAACTTTTTAAAGAGGGGCCAAAGGAAAGGAACTGCTTATCTGTCAATCTGTTTCTAAGGCAGCTCTTTCGAAGTTTCATTGTATTGTATCCTACTCGTTGTATCTGTCAGATTAGGAATAATGTCTCGCTGGTGGGTAGAACATTTCAGGGGGCCACATCTGGCCTGCGGGCCATAGTTTGCCCATCGCTGGCTTACACCATTCTCTAAGATCAAATGGATATAAAATCTAGGCATAAGAGGAAATATCATAAGCAAATTAGAACAGAGAAAATATTACCCATCAAATTTATGGATAGGAGAGGAATTTATGAGTCCATGAGAAATGGAGAGCATAGTGAGATGCAAAATGGATAATTCTGAGTATGTTAAATTGAAAAGGTTTTGTAACATAAAATAAATGTTGCCAAGATTAGAAGCAAAGTAGAAAACTGGAGGAAATTATTTTATAGTCTCTTAGACAGAGGTCTTATATAAAAAACATACAGAGAACTTTGTCAAATTTATGGGAATAAGAATCATCCCTCGATTGATAAATGAGCAAAAGATATTAACAGTCTTCAGATAAAGAAATCAAAGACACATAGGTGCCCAGAAATTTCTCTTAATCACTACTAAAGAGGGAAATGCAAACCAAAACAATTCTGAAGTATCATTTCACACCCATTAGAGCGGCTAAAATGGCAAAACAGCAAAAGTTGGAGATATGGAAAAGTATTTTGGAAAGCAGCTTGGAATTACACTCTGATAACTGTGTACGCCCTTACACCCATTGCTGGGTCTTTTGCCCAGAGAGATCTGAGAAAAAGGAGAAGAACCTTTATGGTCCAAAATATCTATTGCAGTTTTCTTTGTATTGACAAAGAACTAGAAATTCTGGGCATGTCCATCAATTGTGGAATAGCTAACCAAACTGTGGTACACCACTGTGATGGAATGCTACTAGGATGTAAGAAATGATAAGCAGATTATTTTTTTAAACTTGGAAAAAAACTACATGATAATGAAGAATGAAATGAAGAGAACAGAGAGAACAGCATCAACAGCTACAGATTTAATTTCTAAAGAATAACTTGTGAGTGTTCACCTCCAGAGTATGAACTGGGAAGTAGAAACATGAAAGACATAGCCTCTATATACACATGCTTGCTGGATGCTTCCTTCTATGGTGTGGGGAGGGGAGAGAGGAGTTGAGATACCTGGAAATAAATCCTACTAACGAAAATTAACTAATTCATTTTTAAAGTGACTAAAGAAGGCCTCCAGAGCAAAGGGGAGACCCCCTCTGCCAAGCTTTGGGAAGAATGTGACCCAGAGTTCCATGGAGTGGGCAGGCCAGGATGGGCAGCAATTATCATCACTGAAGACTCCCAAATTGATAAGATCACAGATCAATGTGAGATCCCAAAGGAACTCCAGTTGGAAATGATCCCACAGGCAGCTAGTGATGCAGAACTAAATGAGGGCCAGTCACTTAAATAACTGGAATGAGATCTGAGTGGTTTTAAAAAAGGATGCAATCCCAACTGAATCCAAAGGAGGGTGAGAAGGAAAGCACTGGCCATAACGCAAATCATTCTTCTTGAAGGAAGAGACACATACTCTGAGGAAGGAACAAGGGACTACAATCCTGGCATGAGGAATGGCCGGTACAAAGGAGACGGGAGACGATGCCATGGGTGAGACATAAGATGGCCACTTTGACTGGCTGTGAGTATGTAAAGCACAGACAGTACTATAAAATTAAGCTGGAAGGGCAGGGTGGGGCCAGACTGTGAAAGGCTTTTAAAAGCCTGGTGTATGTGGGGGTGGGAGGAACCCAAGTGATGTTAGATACAAAAGATGTTAAAAAAAAAAGATGAGTTCACATTTGATTCCAGAAGACATACAAAGACCCAGAAGGGTATTTGTCAGATACGATGCTAAAGTAAAATTATTTGGGAAGGATTTGGGGCAGAGAAATCCTTGCAATGACCTGGGGATAAGTGATGGAGCCCCAGACCTGAAGCAATGATCCTGGGAGTGTGGTGAGGGTCAGGTATGTGGCAGAGGTAGAAGGGGCCAGCTTTGGCTGCTGCCTATTTGGGGTAAGAATGAGGGGTTACAGATAGTGAGTTTGGGGCTAAAATGAGTCTCTGCCCTTTGAAACAAATGAATAAATGAGGGGAAAATCTTGACTTACAAGGGACAAGCAAATGAAGTCCATTTTGAATGAAAGTTCTTTGGAGGAAAATACCATTATTGGCTGTGCTGTTGATAATGAATATACACTGAAGCCCAGAGAACTGGAAATGAACTGTCCCCCTGCTATACTTTGTTGCTGTTATTCAGTCAGGCCTGACTCTTCGTGACCCCACTGCAGGTTTTCTTGGTGCTTACTGGGGCAGTTTGCCATTTCCTTCTCCAGTTCACTTTACAGGTAAAGAAATTGAGGCCCACAGGGTAAAGTGACTGGCCCAGGGTCGCACAGCTAGTGTCTGAGGTGGCATTTGAACTTAAAAAGTCGAGTCTTCCTGACTCCATGTCCAGAGCTCCATCCACTGCAGCCCTGCCTGGGAGCCCCTAGAGGAAATGCACTTACGTGGTACTTGTAACGCATACAAAGTGTGGACTTTTAGCCCTACTCATGCTGAAAAGGACACTGACACCTTTTTTCCATTTAAAATATTTCAGGCATGGATCTATCCGCGTGTCCTCCTTCGAAGCCTCTTCAGATTATCAATGTCCTCCAATGTGAGGGCCAGAACTGCCCACAATACAAGGGCAGAATACAGAGGGCTTCAGCTTCCTGATTCTTGGCTCTCTTCTGGGAACCCCAAGTCAGACGAGCCTGTTTGCCAAGCCTGGTCATTTCTACCTGCCGCCCCCACTCTCTACCCACACACAGCTACCATCTCGGGTCAAGCTCTCATCACCTCCTGTTGAGATCACCCCAACAGGCTCCTATTGTTCTCCCGGCCTCATCCCTCACCACTTCAGGCTGGTTTTAGACAGAGCTGCCCAAGGGATTTTCCTTAGGCCCAGACCTGACCAGGTCACCAGGCCTCTTCAAGAGGCCTCCTTCTGTCTCCCCACACACCTGAGATGTGCTCCTTCTCGTGTCTTCACCTAACCTTTGTTCCTTAAAGGCAAAGACCAAGCACATTTTTTTAACCCTTACCTTCCATCTTAGAATCCATACTGTGTACTGGTTCCAAGGCAGAGGAGTAAGGACCAGGCAATGGGAGTTAAGTGACTTGCCCAGGGTCACCCAGCTAGGAAGTGTTTGAGGCCAGACTGGAACCCAGGATCTCCTGGCTTTAGGCCCAGTGCTCTATCCACTGAGCTACCTAGCTACCCTATTTGTTCACTCTTAATGCTGTACAAACCTAGAGATACCTGCTTTGCGATTAGAACATACGCTTCTGCGCTTGAGATATCCAAGGAACTTAATCAATACTTGCTGACCAGCTGCTATCTTACAAGACACTTGCATACTCCACCCAAACCTCCAGATCTTTTTCCAGAATCCAGTCTAACTGGCAGTTAGATGGCGCCGATGGACCTAAAGTCAGGTAGACTTGATTTCCAATTCGACCTCAGATGCTTGCTACCTGTTTACCTAAGTTTCCTCATCTGTAAAACAGGAATAACAGCACTCCCCTCCTAGACTGCCCTGTCGACCAAAGGAGAAAATAATTATAATGCACGTGGCACATTTTATACAAATACTTTCCCTACATAAATGTTAGGGGTCATTGTTATTACTGAACTGTGCCTCTCTCACCTGGTGTCTGTGAAGACTTTTTTCATACTTAAATACACAACTGTACACAACAACCCTCACCACTGAATATCACTTCATTCAGTCCAACGCTCTGCTTCTGGAGGGCAATGGCTGTTTTGGCTTTTTATCTGTACCCCAGAGCCTAGTACAATGCTTGGCACAAAACTATAGGCTATGGGCAGCTATGTAGGATAGTATATAGTCGGGCCTGGAATCAGAGTTCAAATCTAGTCTCAGATACTTCTTAGCTACGTAACCCTAGGCAAGTCACTTAACCCAAGACTGCCCTACTGCTCTCTGTCTCAGAATCTACACTGACAGATTGTCATCTTCGGATCACACCATTTATGGCTCTAGCCACTTTACAAACAAAAACAGTAAATAGAAGGGCCTACTACCAATGCCTGGGGCCCAACACTAAAGAGCTCCTACTGCCACTGCACTATTCACACCTGCTCTGGGGGCCCAGCCATCCAAACAGTTCTGAATCCATTGGATGATATCACAGAATCTTCCCCAAAAGACCAGGATGGGGTACTTTGTCAAAAGCACTGCCAAAATCTAGGCAAAATAGCCAGTCTTGTTATATGTTAGAGGGAGACAGCCTGTAAAGTGCCACAGAGCTTTTGGTTTAAAAGGAAGGGTTTGTGGGGCAGGTTTTACAAAGGAGGAAAGTAGGGCCCAACCTAAGTGATTTACCCAAGGTCACATGGCTTGAATTCTCTTACTCTAAATAAAGCACTCTTCTATATAGACCATAAAGTGCCATTCACCAAATCTCCAAGGAGTCAAGTTGATTCATTTTATATTAAAAAAAAAAAAACAGGTCCAGAGAAGGCAGATACTTGCCCAAGGACACATAGCTAATTACACTAAAACTCAGATGTCCACAGGGGCAGCTGGGTAGCTCTGGATTGAGAGTCAGGCCTAGAGACAGGAGGTCCTAGGTTCAAATCCAGCCTCAGCCACTTCCCAGCTGTGTGACCCTGGGCAAGTCACTTGACCCCCATTGCCCACCCTTACCACTCTTCCACCTATGAGACAATACACCAAAGTTAAGGGTTTAAAAAAAAAAAACTCAGATGTCCAGACTCCCAGGTTACCATAGTGTTCTTCTAGAAGGAAACAGGGAGGGCTTCAAAGAAGAAGTGACACCTAACCTAAGTCTTGAAGAAAAATAAAAGAGGATAGGAATAAATGTAACCCAGGCAAAAAGAAGAGTTAGTATTTTTTTTCCAGGAAAAGTTGGAGACAAAAAAAAAGGGGAAAGAAAAGGAAAAAATCTGCCAGAGGAGCTCTCCATCTAACAGGGGACACAACAAGCAAACGGGCAAACAAATATTCAAACAAGCTATGACTAAGATAAACATAAACATAGAACTGACATGCAGAGCTCTAACTACAGGGGAATAAAGGGGGGGTGCTGAGAGCAACCAATGTCCTTGTAACCACCCTTCAGGGGCCTCTCTGCCAAACAGTTCTATCACATGGTACAACAATTCTTGAGATCTCCTCATCTTGGGCCCATCTTCCCCCAAAACTTCTAGAACTTGTAGAAATGCTAGTCCCTTTGGGGGTCCTCTGAACCCCCTCCCCAATTCAGTTTTACTCAAGATGAAAACATTCCTAGTTAGAGCTTGGTGGACATTACTTGGAAACTAGGAATCAAAGATGAGCCTTGGAGCAATGGTGGCCTCCCAAGAACTAAGAGTAGTCTGGAGAAGGGAAGAAGAGGTGAGTTTGGGACATACCAAGTTAAAGGTCCAAAGGAGATGTCCAAATAGTCCCATTCAGAAACTTGAGACTGAAGCTCAGAGGAAACAATTCAGAGATTCTGGCTACAGAGATTGAGAGGCATCGCTATTTGAGTCACAGCTGAACCCATGAGCTGATGATCACAACAAAAGATAAAGAAGGGGAGGATGTTGGCTGAGGTGTCCACCCATGGGAATAAGAGACAATGAGACAGGCTACCTCAATATAATAGCAGGGTTCCAGGGTCTAACACCCTCCAAGCTCCCCACTCTGAACTGACCTATCTTTCCTAATATGTGGCCTCTCTAGTTTCACTGAGATGTAGTTAAACATGAATGTTTACAAAATGGCTGGTCAGGGTTACAGATCCAAGAAAATTTAACCAACCCAAATAGGGTTAACTTTGAGGCCTTGATTGTATTAGTCCTATGCAGAGGGATCAATAAAATGTATACAAATATTAGTCATGTATAACTTTATAATTGAAACTCAGAGAAATACAGTTATTATTAAAATGATGCTGGCCTGCAAAGAGCACATGGCTTGGAAGAGGATCTTCCCCACAAGGAGACTGCATTTTCTAGACGGAGGCCGAGTATCCAGACACCCTCTGCCTCAAACTTTTATCGTATAATCTTGTTTTCCAGAAGTAAAGGAGGCAGTTTCAAATTCAAGCATCTCCAACATCTCAGCAGCTCAGGATCAGCTTCCATTTTCCAATAACATTTTAAAAGCTCCATGTTGCTCAGATGCCAAAAGCAATTAGCCGGCCTACCTTTTTTTAAAGCCTGTCCTTCAATTAGTGTGATAGGATACTTGAGGTCACAGTTGTGGTACCCCATACAATGGTTCAGACCATCACATTTCTAGCTAGGCTGTATCCATGTTCAAACTACTTACTGATTTTGCCTCCTGTGTCCTCCGAGGGCAGGGGCCATTGTTTTCGTCTTGTACCCCTAGTCCACAGCACATAGGAAGCATTTAATCAGTGCTTGCTATGTGAATGAAGACTCCTCAGAATGAAATCAGCACAGGCTTGATGTATACAGTTAGGCAGCCAAATCCTCCTTCCCACACTAAAGAGTGCAGCCAGCAGATGAGTGAGTGGTTCAAGCCTCCAGCAGAGGTTGCTCCAGACCCCAGGCCCAGCTCTAACCCTCATCTGGCTTTAGGTCAACATGCTTGGGGGCCCACAGTTGTTCCCTGCACAGCTAATCCTCACTGCACCTGAATGTGCTTTAGGGAAATTTGTTTACAAAGGCAAAGGTGGAACATACATTTGCCTCCTAGAGAACCTTGAGAAAGGTTTTCCCTCATCCATGACTGTGGCTCCAGGGCCCAGAGCCATGGGCGGGGGAGAATGGCCTGACCCACTTAGCATTTCTGATTACCTCCCCCTATGACTATATGACTATGACAGTTGTCAGAAGCCAGGGCTTCCTTCGAGACTTCGGGTAAGTCCCCTCCTTGGTCAAAACAGGACAGGAGCCAGGTAGAGCCCAGAAATGAGACACACACACACAAATTTCTGAAAGCAGGAAGCACGAAACACATACACTAACTTCTCCTAAAATCAAAAGTTGTGGGAAAGATGGGCACTTAAGAACAGTGGCTTCCTTAATGCAATATTCATTGCCTGGGCCCCACCTAGGCCTTTCTGGTAAACTTCAGAGGGGCAGGCCCACTGTGGTGGAGGGGGAATGTTTTAGAGAACAATGAGATTACAGTCATCACCATCCCCACCTCTCACAAAACAGAAAGATTACAAAGATAGGAATGTCTTGCACACTACCCAGAAGGAGGCACTAGATAGTAAATCTAAGCTTTCCTCTGTCATAACAATAATAGTAAGAGCTAACCTTTATATGGTGCTTTAAGGTTTGCAAAGATCCTTGAATCTTCACAGTAACCTTGGGAGGAAGGTACTATTCTCCCCTTTTCACGGATGCTGAAACTGAGGCTGAAAGGTTTGGTCACTTGCTCAGGGTCAAACAGCTAGGAAGTGTCTGAGGTAGGAGTTGAACCCAGGTCCTCTAGAGTCTGAGTGTCTCCAAGCTGAGGGGAGTGGGACAGAGCTCCCACTCCAAGTTCCACAGTTTCATTCATGACAAAGACAGCCCACCCCTCTGGAGTTCCCATCTCACCTTAGATGAAAGAATGAATGAATCATTAGTTTTGTTTCTGCACAGTATCTCTCTAAGCACAGTGAAAACACCAGTTCTTGCAGGACAAGCTCCCCTCTGAAAGTTGTGGGGGAAGGCCTCAGGGTCCACAAGGTGCAGCAAGGAAACCTCATTTTCATGGAGAAAATGCCATCCATTTTCCAATGATAAACCATTGGGCGGAAAAGAGCTGTGGTGGTGAGACTGTTCTTTCCTGGATCTCCAATAGCTGCAGCTGTGGCCCTGCAGGAGCAGAGTCTAAAACTACATCCCCACAGAGGCTGTGTCTGGGCAGAATGGCTGAAGAATCGCTTCTCCCCCCCTCCCCCCACTTCTTGTCCCCCTCTCCATCAATCAACTAACCCCACTGGGCTCCTAGATCCTGCCTGGTCCTCCTAAGATTTGGGTTAGGAGCCTCCAGGCCCTGAAGCCCTGGTGGCTGCCTCTTGCTATTTGCAGGGTCCCCTCTGGCCACTGTGGGGGTTTTCTCTAGAGGACAGCCCCTCCAGTGTTGACTGTTCCCTTTGGTATCCCTCTCCCAGCAATCATCTAAGAAAGCAACATGCCAATCATGTTTCCCTCTGCAAGCACAGCTCTTCCTCTGACGTCATGACAGTGAGCTTGGTCCAAGATCCTTGCTGTCAGCCTCTAGCTTCCAGGTCAGTTCTCCTTTCTCAAGTTCAGAACCTGACCCACAGTTTTCACGCACCCTTGAAAGGATCAAATATTTATGATGATATCAAAAATCCTGGCCACCCAATTCATCAACCTCCTCAACTTCCAACCTACTTCTGTTTCCATAGGCATGGGCTGCCGCCAGGGCACTGGGCCTGGAATTGAGAAGTCTAGAGTTCAATGCAGCCTTAGACACTTACTGTGAGACCTCTCACATGCCATGGTTTCCTCATCTGTGAAATGGGAATAACAGCTCCTACCTCCCAGGTGGTAGGATCAAATGAAGTAATATTTGTAAACTGCTTGGCAAAGTGCCTGGCACAAAATACAGACATGTAAGCTACATTCAGAATTGTTCCTCTAGAAATTCTCCTTTTTGTTCATAATCTCCCATTTTCAGGGAGGTGGAGCAGTACAGTGTGGAATACCTGAGTTCAAAGCCTCAAACACTTATTAGCTATGTGACCCTGGGCTTCTTGTGTGCAAAATGGGGATAAGAACAGCATCTGGAAACCTCAAAGTGGCACAGCAATGCTAGCTAGCTCTTCTCATTCCACTCTCCCTCCCCAACCTTCCTAATAAGACTTTTAGGTCTCAGAGGAGCTCTAGCTCTGTATTCTTCTCTCCTCCAAACACTCAGCCCTCATTCTTGTCTTATTCACAAAGGAGCGTGGAGAGGCCTTAGATATCATATAAATCCAACCCTTGATTTGACAGATGGAAATATCGAAGTCCCTTCCAGATCCTTATCCATGGACTCCTTCCTTGGGAGCTACAAACATTCCTAGCTCTGTAGGGAAGAGTCTCACAAGCTACTTGTATATTGGCAGAGCCCACAAAGGAGGAAGAAAACAGGAGCCTGAGCAAGTCATGGCCAAAGGCTCATCCCATGGTTACAGCTGACAAGGGAACTACCTATGGAGGCATTTTCCTTTCTAACTAAAAAGAAAGTATAAGCAACTAAGGGGTGGGGAGTGCCAAGGAGAACTGAGAGAAGAAACTGACCCCTTTACTTCGACATGATTGCATTTGGAGTCTGGACAATGAATAGCATACTGGATCAAAAGCTAATCAGAGGAAGTGACTTACTTAGTCTGATGTTTAATTTACTATGTCAAAAGGCAATGATCAAATTGTATAATTCCTTGTTTTACTAAAAGGTTATTAATATTCTTAAAACTTAATAGGAGGGTTCCGGGTTAAGATGGCGGCAGAGTAAGAAGCAGCTCTAAACCTCTCCTGACCGAAACACACAAAACTCCTCAAGGGGACATAAAAACAAGTCCAGACGAACGGAGGAACCCCACAACAGGGCACAGCGTGGAAGGTACGTGGAATCGAGACATTTCCAAGCTAAAAAGGGCTCTCACTCACTCAAGCGCGAGCTGAGCAACCGCCCCACCCCCACCCCCTCCACACTCACCTATAGCTCTGAACCCAGCTAAAAAGAAATAGAGCAAGTTTGGGGCACCCATCGAGTCATCAGCAGCTCCGGGACCTGTTCCTGAGAGCAGCAAGACTTAGGACCCCATTAAGTCAAGAACGCACGCGAAATCTGAGCGCGCGCGCTCGGGAGCGGACGCTGGGAGCGGAGCGCCGGCTGAGCAGAGGCGTGGGTGCCGGCTGAGCAGAGGCAAACACAACCAGGAACTAAAGCCTAAGTGGGGAACCAGTGCAGACAGGTATACGACTGTGGAAGTAGCTCCCTGAGACTTGTAAAGAAACCTCCTGCAGAGGTTCAAGCAAGGGAATCCACCAGGGGGCTTGACCTTGGAAAAAACTAGAACTCAGACCTCAGGACTGAGCGCGAGGATAAACCTGAGAAGCTGCTGGGCTAATGATGGCTAACCAGTTACAGGAAATTCAGAAGAGAAAGAATAATAACAAAAAAAAGAAGTCTTTAACACTCGACAGCTTCTACACAGAGAAAATCCAGACAAACGAGCAAACAGAGGAGGAGAACAAACAACCATCCAGACCCTCCCCAAATAAGGAAAACTCCTCACAACCTATGGAAGAGTTCAAATCTGAGATTTTGAGGAAAATGGAAGAGATCTGGCAAGAAAATAACAGCTTAAAAGGTAGAATCTTGCAACTGGAAAGCGAGGCTCAGAAACCAAATGAACTGATAAGCAAATTGAACACAAGAAATGACCAGATTGAAAAGGAATACCAGAAGATTATGGCCGAAAACAAGAAGATTATGGCCGAAAACCAAAAGATTATGGCCAATTACCAGAAGATTATGGCCGAAAATCAATCCCTAAAGGCTAGAATTGAGCAAGTAGAAACTAATGATCTCTCAAGACAACAAGAACAAATAAAACAAAGCCAAAAGACTGAAAAAATAGAAGGAAACATGAAATATCTCAATGAGAGAGTGACAGACCAAGAAAACCGGTCTAGAAGAGACAATTTGAGAATAATTGGTCTTCCAGAAAAACCAGAAATTAATAAAAACCTGGACTCTATACTAACAGAAATAATTCAGCAAAATTGCCCTGAAGTCCTACAACAAGAAGGCAATATAGACATTGAAAGGATTCATAGAACACCTGCGGCATTTGATCAAGAAAGGAAAACACCAAGAAACATCATTGCAAAATTCAAGAGTTTCCAAGCAAAAGAAAAAATCTTACAAGAAGCCAGAAAGAAACAATTCAAATATCAAGGAGCAACAATCAGGATCACACAGGATCTGGCAGCCTCAACACTAAAAGACCGCAAGGCGTGGAATACAATATTCAGAAAGGCAAGAGAGCTGGGCCTGCAACCACGGATCAACTACCCATCAAAATTGACTATATATTTCCAAGGGAAAGTATGGGCATTCAACAAAATTGAAGAATTCCAGGTATTTGCACAGAAAAGACCGGGGCTAAATGGAAAGTTTGATATCCAACCACAAAAATCGAGAGAAACCTGAAAAGGTAAATATGATACAGAGGGGAAAGAAAGAAAACTTATAATTTTTAAATTTGCCTTTTTAAGGGCCTCAGTGAGATCTAATTATCTGTATTCCTTTGTAGAGAAATATTATGTATAATTCTCTGTAGTGAACTCTATTCACTATTATA
>NC_058135.1:294130143-294152221 GCF_016433145.1 Gracilinanus agilis | reverse complement strand
AGATTTGGGTTAGGAGCCTCCAGGCCCTGAAGCCCTGGTGGCTGCCTCTTGCTATTTGCAGGGTCCCCTCTGGCCACTGTGGGGGTTTTCTCTAGAGGACAGCCCCTCCAGTGTTGACTGTTCCCTTTGGTATCCCTCTCCCAGCAATCATCTAAGAAAGCAACATGCCAATCATGTTTCCCTCTGCAAGCACAGCTCTTCCTCTGACGTCATGACAGTGAGCTTGGTCCAAGATCCTTGCTGTCAGCCTCTAGCTTCCAGGTCAGTTCTCCTTTCTCAAGTTCAGAACCTGACCCACAGTTTTCACGCACCCTTGAAAGGATCAAATATTTATGATGATATCAAAAATCCTGGCCACCCAATTCATCAACCTCCTCAACTTCCAACCTACTTCTGTTTCCATAGGCATGGGCTGCCGCCAGGGCACTGGGCCTGGAATTGAGAAGTCTAGAGTTCAATGCAGCCTTAGACACTTACTGTGAGACCTCTCACATGCCATGGTTTCCTCATCTGTGAAATGGGAATAACAGCTCCTACCTCCCAGGTGGTAGGATCAAATGAAGTAATATTTGTAAACTGCTTGGCAAAGTGCCTGGCACAAAATACAGACATGTAAGCTACATTCAGAATTGTTCCTCTAGAAATTCTCCTTTTTGTTCATAATCTCCCATTTTCAGGGAGGTGGAGCAGTACAGTGTGGAATACCTGAGTTCAAAGCCTCAAACACTTATTAGCTATGTGACCCTGGGCTTCTTGTGTGCAAAATGGGGATAAGAACAGCATCTGGAAACCTCAAAGTGGCACAGCAATGCTAGCTAGCTCTTCTCATTCCACTCTCCCTCCCCAACCTTCCTAATAAGACTTTTAGGTCTCAGAGGAGCTCTAGCTCTGTATTCTTCTCTCCTCCAAACACTCAGCCCTCATTCTTGTCTTATTCACAAAGGAGCGTGGAGAGGCCTTAGATATCATATAAATCCAACCCTTGATTTGACAGATGGAAATATCGAAGTCCCTTCCAGATCCTTATCCATGGACTCCTTCCTTGGGAGCTACAAACATTCCTAGCTCTGTAGGGAAGAGTCTCACAAGCTACTTGTATATTGGCAGAGCCCACAAAGGAGGAAGAAAACAGGAGCCTGAGCAAGTCATGGCCAAAGGCTCATCCCATGGTTACAGCTGACAAGGGAACTACCTATGGAGGCATTTTCCTTTCTAACTAAAAAGAAAGTATAAGCAACTAAGGGGTGGGGAGTGCCAAGGAGAACTGAGAGAAGAAACTGACCCCTTTACTTCGACATGATTGCATTTGGAGTCTGGACAATGAATAGCATACTGGATCAAAAGCTAATCAGAGGAAGTGACTTACTTAGTCTGATGTTTAATTTACTATGTCAAAAGGCAATGATCAAATTGTATAATTCCTTGTTTTACTAAAAGGTTATTAATATTCTTAAAACTTAATAGGAACAATAAATGAAGTAATACTATACATCATTCCCTTAAAGCAGAGAAAGAAATCATTCAACATTCAAGTATCCTGGGACAAGTGTGCCAGTCACTCTCCCCCTTCGGTAAAAGAAGATGCTTTCTGGCTCATACTACCTTTTTTAGGCCAGGCACAATTTGGTAGGTTGAAATAAGCAGTTTCATAAATGGTACTATTGTCCGTGAAATACCCCCTCCAGGGAGCTACTAACCGAACACTTCGTATTTGTGTATTGGTAATTGGCAGTGCTAGACCTGCTTGGTGGAAAACGTAAAAAGAGGAAGAGCCATTCAGAATCTGTCATCTGGAATGTGCTTCAGGCACACTCACTGCCTGTCATCACGAAATCTTGATCAAACCTTTATGAGACAAGCACTTCTACGCTTTGTCCTAGGGAAAAACTACAGAACTGGCATTCTAGCCACCAGGCCTTCCTGTAATAGGACACAGACTTGGGGAGTTGGTTTTCTCACTCTCTCTCATACACACACACACACACAATATTTCGCATATCACAAAGGCAATGTTCTGGCTTGTGAGATTTCACTTGTCTTTTTTCCTTTAAATAGGCAGTAGATCATCAAGAATAGCAATAGAAGTAATGAAGAATGTTAATCCTCTAATAAAACCTTCAGACAAAAGTGGGGAGGATAAACCCCTCAAAGCAATATTCCCTAATAAGCAGGGAGCTGTGTAGCTCTAGAGAAGAAATGCAAATGTGATGGCTTAAGAAGAGAACTCCAGCAAGGAGGTGGCATCATTACCTGCCCTTCAGGTAAATGCTACTGGGCTGTTTCAATTTTAGAAGCTTCATTGTTAATTGCTTTAGTCACCACTTACACACTCCCTACTTGGACTAAACAAAACTGCGCCCATTTTTTCTCAGCTAAGAAGTATGAAGGCTCCCTAAAGACACATTGAGTAATTTTACTCAGCTCAAAACAAAATGGAATTGGAATTTAAGGTAACTCCCATCTCCAGGAACTCAGGAAAACCAGTTTATTTAAGAAAACATCCTATTATGCTTCTAACAAAATATTGCCACTTTCATCCTTTTTCCTCCCTGATCCACTCTTCTACTCAGACACTCAAAGCAAAGCTCCTCTTCTCACCTGATTTGTCAACTGGAGTCAGTGAACCTCCCATAAAAACCTCTATCTAGGGTTTCTTTTTTATTAAAAACCCTTCTTCCATCTTGGAATCAATATTGTGTATTGGTTCTAAGGCAGAAGAAGAGTGGTAAGGGCTAGGCAATGGGGTTAAGTGACTGGGCTAAGGTCACAGCTAGGAAATGTCTGAGGCCAGATTTGAACCTAAGAGCCCTGTCTCTAGGCCTGGCTCTTAATCCACTGAGCCACGGGGATTTCAATAAAGCGGTCAGCTGGTCCAAAACCTGAACCTTTCTCACCTGACACCTCACTTCTTCTAGATTACTGCCCAGACCTTCTACAGGTTTTCCCTCTACCGGCCTCGATGAGATTCAGACAACATTCCAAGAATCTCAGAAAATGGAAAGGAACCTTAAAAGAACTATCGGGCAAAATTCCTACAGTTCATAGGTTAGAAGTGACAGATATGACAAGAAAGGGCCTTCCAAGGTCACTGCACTCATTCCCCTCAATTTACCAATAAAGAACAAGGCACATTGGCTGTTCCAGTGTAGAGATAATCAGCAAGCCGTCCCCAGGGTCATGGAGCTTTCATTATCATGCCACGCTATGTCATATCAATGTAGAGCTTATATGATTGAGTTAGGGAATCAGGAAAATGTTTTACCAATGGGCCCCTAAAAAGTCCTGACCCAGACAACCCCCCTCACCCCCTCTGAGGCAATCCCTTAGTCCAGTGATTCCCAAAGTGGGCGCCACCGCCTCCTGGTGGGTGCTGCAGGGATCCAGAGAGGCGGTGATGGCCACAGGTTCATTTCTGAGTTCAATAGTTTCATAATTTCAAAGTTCAATGTTTCTGATTTACACCTTTCTTTACTATATTTTACGAAAAAGGAAGAAACATTAATACATATACCTTTCCTATTAACTGCTATTAAAATTTTAAAAAAAATTAATTTCCAGGGGGCGCTAAGTAATATTTTTTTCTAGAAAGGGGTCCATAGGCCAAAAAAGTTTGGGAACCACTGCCTTAGTCCAATAAAGAAGAGTCCAACAAAGTTTAACCTCAAACAAATCAGTCCTTGCTAAAGAGAGCCGACAAGGTTCTTCAGGACACAAGCTGACAAACATTTGTGAAGCCTGTCCTGTGTGCCTAGCACTGTGCCAAAGTCAGTCACAGCCTACACAGAAGACAAAAGGAAGACCAGAAAAAAATTACAATTAGGATAGTTTTCATTGAATTCATTCTAAATTTTAAAAGAAAAACACATTGTATATTAGAGACTTCATCTCCAGAAAAATAAGATATGGCCTTCTCCTTACAGAGTCTAACTGGGAAACTGACAGGTTCAAGGAACCAGTAGTGAAAGGGGCCGGAGACAACACTCAAAAAGAGTAAAAAGGAGCAAAACCTCCTTGTTTAAATGGAGAAAATAAGAGGCTGAGCAAATGAAAGAAACTGGAACAATAAACCATTCAGCATTGTACAAGGTGCATAGCAGGGATACAAAGAAGAAAACAATTTCTAATCCCAAGAAACAAACATGCATGGAAGAACATAGAGAATAAATAAAAAGAAAATAAAGACAATCCAAAGTCATGTCCACTAGTCAAAGGTGTCTTCCTCTCCTCACACTGGAGGATAAACTCTCTCCCAATCTGGCTCCAGGGTCTCCATTTAAAGAGGGAGCTCAGCACAGGTTTCTAGACACAGAAGTGGACAACCTGGTCAGCATCTCAAACTCAGAAAGTCTGACAGAAGGAAGCCAAAGGAGTTGCTTAAGAAGGGTAGTGATCAGATCAGATTAGTGCTCATGGAAGATCACTGACCTTATGGGGGATGTTTGGCTTAAAGTGAGGAAAAGACAAGCCGAAGACAGAACTCCCCTCTCTCCCTCTCTCCCTTTCCCCTTCTCCCCCTCTCCCCCCCCTCTCTCTGTACTCTCCATTACCTGGCCCCTTCCTTTTTAAATTCCTGACACTGCTGCCCTTTCCCCTCCTGACTACAATCTGGCTACACTGGCCTCCTAGCAGTTTCTCAAAGGCAACCCTCCACTCCTCTTTGGATGCTGTTCACTGGCCTTCTCATGTGCCTACAAAGCTCCAGTCTCTCACCTCCACTTCCTGCCTTCCCTAGTTTCCTTGAAAATTCAAATCCTACCTTCTGCAGGAAGCCTTTCCCAGATCACACCCCCATCCCTCATCCTCTCTAGGATGGCTGTCCACCTACTTCATATCCCCAGTATGTCTAGTTTGTCTTCCACATTTAAATGAGAGCTGAAGGCAGGGAGCTAGTCTGCCTTTCTTGGAATTCTCGGGAAGAAGCATCTGATTCTTGAGGTAACATGAAGTCAATGGAGTTAAGAAAGGTTAGATGGAACCCTGGTATGGGAATGGACTGCAGATCAAGAAGGAACCATTGCAAAAACCTAAACAAGAGGTCAAGAGGACCTCAACTAAACGAGGAGCTACAGAATAGGTGAGAAACATCAGGGCAAGAGAGAAATGTACAGGTGAGATGATGGAGAGTGAAGAAGAAAAAATAACAATGCCAAGTTGCAAGCCCTGGGAAACTTGGAAGTATGTTAGTATCTTCAACAGAAATGAGCAAGTTTGGAGATAGAATAATTAGTTCGGTTTTGGTGGCACAGTAGATGAAGCATCTAGCCTGGAGTTGGGAAGATCAGAGTTCAAATTCTCAACATCTTCTGGGCAAGGCATTAAATCTGTGCTAATTTCCTCAACTGTAAAATGGGGACAATAATGTTCTCCTCCACCAGGGTTGCTCTGAATTCCAACAAGATATTTGTAAAACATTTAGTACAGTGCCTGGCACATAGCAGGCCCTTCGTAAATGCCCTTTGCCTCTATCCCCATCCCCCCACTTTGAATATGTGTAATTTGAGCTATTTTGGGAATGTCCATTTAAAAAGGCACAACAGGTAACTGGGGCTGGAGATAGAGACCTGGGAGTCATCTGCAAGGATGATGTGGTTCCAGAAAGAGCAGAGACAAAAGAGGAAACCTAGGACAGCCATCTAAGGAATACCCAGAGCTAGGAGGTAAGACACAGAACAAAGGTAAGAGAACCAGGAAAAAATAGTCACCAAACTCAGAAAGCAGAGTGCATACAGGAAAGAGAGGGTACGGACAGGTTAGAAGGTTGAAAACTGAGAAAAGACCATAGATTTGGGAATTTAAAGAGGACCTGGTAACTCTGAAGAAAATAATTACAGTTGTGTGAAAGGTAAGAAGCCAAGGCACAAAGGAATAAGGTGAGAAGTAGAGGGAATAAGTGAACACAGCATTTTCTAGGAGTCTGCTTTAAAACAGAAGGGAAGATATAATGCAATAGCTTCATGGGGTGGCAGAGTCTAATGAAGGCTTTTAAAATTGGGAGATTTGGCTATGTTCAAAGGCAGTCAAAAAGGAATTCGAATTAGGACTAGAGGAGGTTGGAGATTAGAGAAAAGCAGGGAATAATGGGGCAAACAGGAAGGACTGGAGGCATGAAAAAAATGCCTTGCTGCAGTGAGGGCCCAATTGTGCCTAAAAAACATGAACTGATAAAGTGCGCAGTCAGCACAGTGGTTGTGTGACTTTCTCCAGCTCTATTCAGCAGCAGGAAAGAGGCGAGGATGGGATAATTGTAAAAATAAAATCGAGGACTGTAAAAATAATTAGGCAATGAATTGATCATCGGTTTATAAATCGAGGGCTGATGTGTGGTGAAAGAAGGAAGCCAAGGATTTAAGAGTGCAGAGCCACATGCTCACCTGAACTGGCTGACTAGAGTTTAAGAGATGAGAGTTGGAGGTAAATGAATTGAGGGAAAGGGCAGTGGCCTCCCAAGAGCTGGGGTACTTAAAGGATCCCTGTGCTGCTTCTATCCCACAAGGGAAGCTTCAAACTATAGTTTTCTGACCCAAGTCTCAAGTGTCACCTCAGTTCCTACATCTTTAAATCCATTCTCAAATCAAATTTCTAAATGCTAAGCTACACACAATACAAGCTTCTCATATCAAATACCACTCGGGTTTTGTTTTGTTTTTTCAGGCCCCAAGTGGTCTTGTTCTAATCAGGCTTTCTGTTTACAGCAAAGAAAGGTATTCCTTTAGGAAGTGTAAGATATGACCTGTCTTCTAATTTTCCTCATCTTTTACTTCTGAAATCAAGTTGTAGGCAGAAAAAGGGCTGTGTACAATAGAAATAAATTCAGATTCATTTCAGCAGCTCTCCTAATTGGTCTGAAATAATCCTTTAACTTTTCTTTATGTGAACCAATCCTTTTGTGCATGCCACTGCATGAAATCAATTTTTATATTAGTGTTGGCATCTAATAGTGTAAGAACAAGAAAACAGAACCAGGCAGTTTTTTCAAAGTAGAGAAGTTTTACAAAAGAGAGGTAAGAGAGAAGGACCTAATTTCATACCCTGAGCAAAGTGGCATTTCTCCTCTGAATTCGAATAAGTCTCTGTGAAAGCCAAGCTGGGAACTCCACTCGTCCTCTCTTGCCAAGTTCACACCATTGTAAAGAGGCTGTTCAATGCAGCTAATAGCCCTTGGAAACTAAGGGAAGGAATAAAGGCTCTCCAAAGCTGAAACACTCTGTTCACATCTCTGAGTTATTTAGTATTAAAGAGCATCAAAAATGCTCCAGTTTTTCCCTTACTATATTTCAATAGAAGGAAACATTCTTACTAATAAAAAAGGACAAATCACTTGGAAATGGGAGGTCCTGGGTTCAAATTTGAACTCAGACATTTCCTAGCTGTGTGACCCTGGGCAAGTGACTCAACTCCCACTGCCTAGCCCTTATTGTTGTTCTGCCTTGGAACCAATACTTAGTATTGATTCTAAGATAGAAGGTTAAGAGTTTTTTAAAAATGATCAATCTACAGACCTAGAGACAGGAGGTCCTAGGTTCAAACCCGGCCTCAGCCACTTCCTAGCTGTGTGACCCTGGGCCAGTCACTTGACCCCCATTGCCCACCCTTACCACTCTTCCACCTATGAGACAATACACCAAAGTACAAGGGTTTAAAAAAAAATGATGAATCTAAGACTATTTTAGTCCATAAATTGATAAAATGTAAATATAACATTTTTGTATGAAAGTAATAATAGTGTACACAACTCTCAATTGTCTATAGCAAAACTTGTTCCCTGCCCCCCTTACCAACTGCATTAGGCCGATGAAATAATAAAATTCTCTGATGATTCATGATTTGTTATCTCCTAAGAATAAATTCCATGCAGCAAACTCGGTACTAGTCTCCTTACGACCCAGGGTCCATCTATTCTGGATACTGAGTAGTGTACAAAGACAACTATTCTCAAAGAGGATTCTCCTGCAAGGGTGTGGCCTGGACTCCACTAAACAAAAACAGTGTACAAATTCAGGTCCACTCAATAAGGATTCATTAAGCAGCTACTTTCTACCAGGTACTGTGTTAGGTGGGGCGGTTACAAAGAGGACCAACTAAATAAACAATCCTCACCACCGAGGAGTCTCCCTGTAAGGGTGCTCTAAAGTCATCTGCAAGGGCAGAAAGTGCTCATTTGGACAAGGGAGGAGGGGAGACTGAGAAGTGAGATTTCAGAAACCCAAGCAGAACTTTAAGAAACTGGAGAGCCCAGCTCCCTCCAGCCAAAGGTGGATGTGAAAGAGTGAGAATTCTTCATTCCCACCTGGTTGTTGGGAGGGAGGAATGGGCCCTTCCCACTCTCTTCCCTACCCCTCTCCACACACCCAGATAGAAGAATACCTCTCCTCTTTGCCCTCCCCCCTTCTCAGCTGTGCCAGCACACACTTAAAGAGTAAATACTTCAACACTAACTGCCAAAGGCCAAATGACTTCCACCTGGCTCTGCCCCCTTATTTCTCATAAAGGGCTTAGGTACAACGGCAGCCAAGGATGTAGTTTTTTCTCTTTCTTTTGGTACAACCTGCTTTCAAATGAATCACCAATCAGTCACGAAAGAAAAACAGCACAATGTCTGTGAGACAGAACATGAGGCTTGGGAAAGTGATCAGGAACCAAAAGACTATTTAAAGTAGGATCATGGTCAAGAATCTCCTACTGAGACCCCTAGGATTAAGCAGACTATTGGAAAGGGAGATGGAGGAGGACTTCACAATACCAAGACTCAACCCAAAGGTGGGTAATTAACAGCAACCCGGTAGGCACTGGCCAAGCCCTGCACTAAACCCTGCCAGTTGTGCTGTCCCTGATAATATAAGTTGGAGTTTTAAATAGACATCATCTACACATACTTTTATCTAATGTTATTTTCCCACTAAATTCCTACAGGGAACCTTCAATGGCAGCATTCAACTAGGCTTTTCTCCTTCAGTATTAGAGCTACTGGCATTCATCTAAGGCCTTCCTGAACACCTGAGCTGTGTCACTACGGTCGTTTCTTTTCACTACCCAGAAACAAACAGGAATGTTTTAAAAATAAAATATGAACTCATTAAGGAGAAATGATTGTGCTTCCCATGAATGTACTAATTGTTCTTCCTGATTCCCTAGTTTTTGTTATTTGGTTTTGAAGACATAATACTCACATTCATACATGTGGACAGTTGAGCTCAGAAGTCTTCGGAATCGGCATTTTCAGTGACTATTTTGAATATTTTCCCCCCACTCCTAAAGGAGAAAATCATTCCTAAACCCTTTCCTGTAGTATGAAGGAGTCCAAAACCCAATACAAAACATGCTCCGGATCATTATATGAAAACGTTTAAACCATTTGTCATCTCTGTCATTTCATTCCACTTCTTAAAAAACAAAATGAACAATAGAGTTCCATATTCGTACATGGAAATTCTATTCCCACAATTCCAAAAAGGTGTGAAGGTAAACCTGGACTCTTAAAGATTGAGCCAAGGAGATACAAGCTGCTACAGGCCCTACCCAGACTGTACTGGCCCAACTCTATCTTTTATCTGAAGGTCAGCCTGGTGCAGACGGTTAAGCTCAACACCAGGGCTGCAGCCATTGGTGACTGATGAGTGTGTGAGGCCACAATAAATCCCCCAAATGGTCAAAGACAAGAAGGGATTATTCTCTACATCTGGGGCCGGGGGTGCAAGCAAAAATAGAAACATGCCCAACCTGCACATACATGCCCACTCACATCCCCCTCAACCTCAATGAAATCACAAATCTTTCCACTGAATCCAACAAACATTTCTGTAAGTAGGTACTAAGTACTAAGCCCCAGGAGTACAGAGATCAAAAAGGAAACAGCCTGCCCTTGAAGAGTTTATGATCTGCTGAAGGGAAACACATTAGCAAACACAAAATATATACAATATCACAATGAGGAGAATCCAGGAGATGGCACCTGAAAAGTCCTGAGGATTCCAAAAGGTGGAGACCAGGAAGAACCTAGCACCCACTCCATAGCCCCCCAAAAAGGAAAAGAAAGCCCGGATGTTTGATTTTATAATTAAAGAACTTCATGAAAACTCATTTGTAAGATAACATCAAACGGTTTCAAAGGGAATGGCAAAAATAATCATTGCACTAGACATGTCAGTAAAGCAGAAATATTGCCAAGCTGAGATATATTTTCAGCAACATTCTGTCGAAGTAGTTCCCATTAGAACAAAAGAATCTGGACAGTCTCTTGGGGTTTACTATAACAGGATTGGTTTATTACTATTCAGAGAAATAACCATCCTGAGCTATGCTATATAAGGCCATCAGAAGAAAAACCTGTTCAGCACTGGCAGCTGAGATTTCTCTCTGTTTAAATTAGATAACAAACTCGGATCTAATTTGGTCCCTTCTGCACACTTGCTATAGAGGATGTAATTATTTTAATGCTAGAGTTAATTATTCAAGTGAATCAAGGTCTAACAAGAGTAGCCTGTGCCAGGCACAAAAGAAGCAAGTGAATTAAAAAAAAAAAACCAAAACAGAACAAAACCCCAGGACTTCTATTAACTATTAATATTCTCAGAACCCAATGGTTTGATGGTGCAGATTAATCCGAGCAACTGAAAAAAAAAAATGTTTTCTCCTTTCACTAATAGTTGAACCGAGGTCTAATAGGGCAAACAGGTCATTTGCATCAAAATAAATTTAAAGTAATAACCTTGGATTCAGCACAGGAAGTCCCAAATCTCTAAGAAACACATGCAAATTACAGCTCTCCTTATTCATTGATTTCCAATTCTACCATGTGAACTGTAGAAGAAATCACTGCTTGACTGGCTCCAGCATTTAAAAAGCAAAGCTTCATGAACACACTGCTGGTGGAGAGATGGATGGGTCCCAGCCATTCAGCAAAGTTCTGGAGCCCGGGATCACATTAACTTGCTGAATGAGGCTAAAATAGCCAGACCCATCAAAATATTTATAGCAGCATTTTTTGTCATAGCAAGAGAACTGGAAACAAAACAGATGTTCGACGAATAAGAAACCCTTAAACAGGCTGCCATACATGAATACTGAGCTGCAGGAAAGGATGAATGAAATTAATACAGAGAAGTGTGGGAAGATTAGGTGGGGCAGTAGATGGAGCGCTAGACCCAAAAGAGTTCGAGTACAGCCTCAGACGCTTAGAAGCTGGTTGACCCTGGGCAGATCACTTCAGCCCACTGGCCTCTTTCCTAGACAAGGAGCCTTCTAGACAGAGTGTAAGAAAAGCAGCTTCATTTCAAGAGCCTGTTCTCAGGGCTACCAAAAGATAACTATTTTCGATTCTGAAAACTGAGAAAAAGAGCTAAGATGAGAGCGGCTGGCTGCTCCAGGCAGCTGCTGTTTTGGTTTTCACAGAGCTGTATATTCAGTAGATTTAACTCAATCATGTTCTCAGTCATGTTCACACTAAACCTGCCAGGTAAAATCCCCACAGCCCCAGAGCAAGACTTCAAACACATCATAATATGAAATCAAACTAAAAAGACCCATGGAGAGAGTCCAGGCTCCAGAGGACATACATCACTACTGAGGATTACTACTGGGATGACCCTGGGCAGGCATCTGTAAAATGAAAAAAACTTGAGAGACAGAGAGACAGAGAGAGACAAATAGATGTCTGTTGCTTAACCAGCACTTACTTCCTGGCCCCATCCCTGGGACACCAAGAGCCAAGAACTGTTTTTTCTGATGTGGAAAGATCAGGAGATCAGGAGGACTTGAGGATCCTGATAAGATTCCCAACTCTGCTACCAACAGGCAGAGTAAACTGAGACTTATAAATAAGGGAGACTTAAGTTTCCTCATCTATAAAATGAGGCCAATAGTAGCTGCCCTGTCCAGCGGCAGCTTCCTGGTACAGGGGAGTCAGAACGCCCTCAGTTCCTCAGATGTGTGGTTGTGAACAAACAGCTTAACCTTTGTTTGCCTCAGTTTCCTCAACTGTAAAGTGGAGATAATAATAGCACCTCCCTCTCAGGACTGTTATGAGGACCAAATGAGAGACTAATTATAAAACACTTAGCCCAGAGCCTGGTGCACAGTAAACACTATATAAACCTAAGCAATACGACTCCTTCCAATTGCTGCTCACCTGAGCATGATGTCCTCGGTAAATAGGGGACAAAAGCCTTGTCCATTTTCCAGACTCTAGGTTTATCACAATCAGGAAAGTGGCACAACCAAGTTTTGGCAAGATATAACAGGGACTCTGGGTTCAAATCTCAGCTGCAGTTTCCACACTGGGAAAGACTATTGGTGAGCATCATAAATAAATGAGCTACCAGCAGATGGCAAGTTCAATTTAAGTCAAGAAGTGGCACCAGCCGAAAAAGCTAATTTGCTCACAGACTTTAAATGAAAAGAGGTTGTGGCCAGAATTAAGGGTAGCTACGTGGTCCAGGGGATAGAGCAAGCCCTGGGTCTAAAAGCAGGAAGCCTCATCTTCCCAAGTTTAGATCTGACTTCAGGCACTAATGAGCATGTGATCCTGGACAAGTCAGCTCATCCTGATGGCCTCCGTTTCCTCATCTGTAAAATGAACTGGAGATGGAAATGACAAACCATTTGGTATCTTTGCCAAGAAAACCCCTAATAGGGTCACAAGTTGGCCACAACTGAAATGAATGAACAACAAGGCCAGAATGAGGATTCTGATCATTGGGTTGTGCCTCGAAGGGCAGTTTTCCTTGGGAGTACTAGGATCTGGGCATCACATTTTAAGAATAGTGATAAGCTGGAGGGTAAACCTGAGACCAGGCCCAATAAATCTTCTGAACGAACTTGAGACTTAACTCGGAAAAGAAAAAATGGGAATGGGGACACTTGAATATTTGAGGAGCTACCAAGTGAAGAAGGGCCATCAGGCCTGTTTTGGCCCTGAGAACTGAATTAAGAGCAACGAAGAGGAGAAGCATGGACACCAAAGAGCACTCACTAGGCCTAACCATTCCTCCAGCTGGCAGCTCAGACTTTCCTTCCCTTTCACATCCTTTCTAGTCCATGACGGTGAACCTTTTAGAGACCTTAGAGTCAGAGTGCACAAACTGTAACCCTCACACCCATGTGAGCCCCCCCACCTTACCCCAGAGGAGAGAAGAAGCACCCCCATTGGGCTGCTGGGCAGAGAAGCAGGTGATGTCAGAAATGTCCTTAGGCACGGTGGGGAGGTGGGAGAGGGGAACTCCCCCGCCCCATGCATGCCATAGGATCGACAATCAAGGCATCTGCCAGTGCAGGCTGTCAAAAAGGAAACTATCCTGGCCCTAAAGAAGTTTATGCTCCATTGATTCAGCATGGACACGTGGGAACCTGCGCAGCAGAGTAAATATGAAGGGATGAGCAGCTGGGGAGGCCTAGAGGGGCACTCAGGTAGGAACCAGTGTTTCAGCTGTGGTTGAAGGAAGGGAGAGCTTCTAAGAGGCAGAAACAGAAGAAATGCATTCCAAGAGTTGGGACAAGCTGTGGAGGCAGAGATGGTGGAACCAGGAAAAAAGCTGATTTGGCTAAGCCAGAGTGCAGGTCGCCATGGCCCCTGCCTCGCCTCCTGTTGACTTGTTAGTCCCTTATGTTACAGCTTTGGCTCCTGGCTCCCTTCCTTCTGACTTTTTCTATAGCCTCAGACACTGCTGACCACCTCCCTTCTGCAGACACTCTTCCCTCAGTGTTCTGCCCTTCTCCCCTGGCAGCCCATTCCTCCCCATCCCTCTGCAGAAATGTATGCCAGTTTCCTCCCAGGCCATCCTCTCTTGGGATCGCTGCTGGATTCACTGCCATCACACAATGCATGTGACTTCTAAACCTACGTGTGCAGCTTCTGTCTCTGTCTGTCTCTCTCCAGCTGCCTGCTAGATTTCTCCACCAAAATGTCTCAGGTCTCAACAACTCACCACCAGACAAACCTTCCTCCTAACTTCCCGGTTTTGTCAAGAGCAATACTATTCTTCCCATCACCCTGACAGGCAACCTAGGAGGAGTCCCTGACGCATCTTTCTCCTGCCCCAATGTGCAAACAGTTACCAAGTCTTGTGGACATCCCCTTTTCTCTCTGACCACTCCCACTACAACCCCTGCCCTCATCAACTCTCTCTCTTCTGGGCAGCTGCTCTGCATCCAGGCTCCCATCTCACACCTGCCAGGGAGCAGACAAGATGACATGATTGAAGTCTAGAGCTGCACTGTCACCTCTAGGCTCCAGATCATGCTGTGATTCTGTCCTGTGGGTCGTTACACACCTTTCCAACTGGGCTCCAGTCTACCTTCTTTGCCATCACTTGTTGCTCCACCTCATCCACCCTCATTCCTGGCCTTTCTTCTGCTCTTTCTTAAAGACAGGAGATGTGTAGAAATGTTCTTCTGCTCCCTCTGCCAGACATTCCAGCACCCAGCTTCTGCACAGGCTGCCCCCCATACCTCAAATGCTCTCCCTCTCCTTCCAGAGCCTCTTGAGCCTCCTTCCTCTAGCTTTCCGTGCCACCCCTCCCATCCCCCTAGTCTCAGTGTATTTTCTTTGGCATACATTCCACAGACACAGTATATTCCCCTAACAGGCTCTAAAGGAGTTTGGAACTACAGTTTTTAAAAAAGGGACTAAAATGTTCATGCCCTCTGACTCATTAATCCCACTAGTAGGCATATACCCCAAGAGGTTTATCAAAAACAAAACACAACCAAAAAACAGATACCAAATTCCTCCTAACAGCCCTTTTCTTCTTGTAGCACAGAAGAGGAAATAAAGTCTGTGGTCATCAGCTGAGGCCTGGCTAAACAAACTGCAATCAATGAAGGGAGCAGGCAAAAAGCTGGAAAAACACCAAATGGGAAGAGAAACTGCAAGATTCATCTGAAACGATTCAAAGTAAAAGCAGCAGAAACAATAAAGTCGTACACACAAGGCAACATGGAAAAAATGCAAAAAAGTTAAGAATCGTGTGTACGTCTTGAAGAAAAGCTGAAAAAAATCGACCTTCTTCCTTTCCTTACCTAGCACATGTGCTTTCAGGTTCCATTAATGGGTAACTTTGCTAAATGCTGACTTTTTTCCTTCTTTTTTTAAAAACTGTTACAAGGAACGAATAATCCAATGGGAATAGAGGAATACAATCAGAAATTAAAGTAATATAAAAAAGTAAATAACCTGAGAAAATGTTTTAGAAAAACAATGGCTTATTTGAGGGCAAGCAAGGATTGTCTTGCTCTTCTACATGCATCACTAACACTGGCAAGACAGCTAGGTGACTCCGTGGATAGAGCATGGGCCTGGAGTCAGGAAGACCTGAGTTCAAATCCAATCTCAAGATACTTCCTAGCTTGGGTTAGGTCACTTACTGACCCCATTCCCTGGCCTTTACCACTCTTCTGTCTTGGAACCAATATACAGTACTGATTCTAAGATGGAAGGTGACGGTTTGAAAAAAAGAAAGAAAACATGTCTGCCTGATTTAGAAATCACAAGGTGAATGTAAGAGCCAGGAGGGAACAGCTTTGGTTGAATGGCTGAAGACCTGCAGTCACCAGGAGGTGAAAAATCAAGAAAAGAAATTTTTTCTAGGACTTTAGCTTTGAAATGGACTTTTAAAAACAATAACAGCAAGGGGGCAGCTGGGTAGCTCAGTGGATTAAGAGCCAGGCCTAGAGACGGGAGGTCCTGGGTTCAAATCCGGCCTCAGCCACTTCCCAGCTGGGTGACCCTGGGCGAGTCACTTGAACCCCGTTGCCTACCCTTACCACTCTTCTGCCTTGGAGCCAATACACAGTATTGACTCTAAGACGGAAGGTAAGGGCTTAAAAAAAAAACAATAACAGCAGGAGCAAGAGAAAATGGAAGAGACAAATGAAAATTTCTTAAAGACAGGAGATGTATAGAAATGTTCTTAAGCAAAGTAGGGAGAGAATGAAGATGAGAAAAACATGCCTGAAAAGTGCAGGCTCCAAGAGGAAATAGGAGTTGACTGCCATCTCACTCAAGGGCAAAAATACTGTTGGTACTGGTAAGGTGCCTCCTCTTCCTTGGAGATTGGTGCAAAGGAGGCAAGAATGGGAATCATAGAGGTTTGAATACAGAAGAGGGAGCTCACAGGGGATATTCTCAATAAAATAGAAAGTCTATCAAAAAACACTTATTAATCACCTACTATGCACCAGGAACAGCGCTAAGTGTCAAATGCACACCTAAAAACTCATCACTTCCTGAGTCCTCCTAGGCCATCCGCTGTCCACAGAATTCATTCACTAACTAGTTAAACAGAGACAGTGATGAAGACAGCGAGCGAGCGTTTCTAGAGTCACAGCATTAGCGCCTTTGATCCTCACAAAAATCCTGGGAGAATGGTGCTATTACTATTGCCATTTCACAGATGAGAAAACTAAAGCTAAGCAATCTCAAAGTGACTGACCCTGGATCATCCAGTCTATAAGTGGGAGAGGCAGGATTCCAGCTAAATCCTTCCTGAGTCCAAGCATTCTAGCCACTGCACCACCCCGCTGCTCCTAATGAGACAAATACTCATGTTCTTCTACAGGGAATCAACCAAGAAGTATCCTTTGATGCTTGGACAGGAGCCATGATTCCACTGGTGCTTCTACTGATGCAATCTTGGAACTACAGCCTGCTGAGCCCTGCTGTCCCTGGCTATCTCTCAAAGTCTGTCCACATTCAGGTTTCCATGACATATGGTCTAGGTCAATGATGGGCCAACTACGGCCCCCTGAAATGTTCTATCCGGCTGCGCAACATTACTCCTAATCTGACAAATACAGTGAGGAGGCTACAATACAATGAAACTTCGAAAGAGTTTCCTTAGAAACAGACTGACAGAGGAGCATTTCCTTTCCTTTGGCCCCCTCTTTAAAAAGTTCGCCCATCACTGGTCTAGGTTAATATATATAGAGAGAAAGTAAGCCAAGAACCTATTTATTCCCATTTCTCCCCAAATCCCTGACTTTAAACAAGCACAATGTGATTGAAACCCCATTAGAACAAGGAAACATCTCTGACTCCCTCAGTTCAAAGAACTCCTACCTATGCAGAGCTAAGTGCCTGGTCCAGGGTCACACAACTAATGGAAGAAGCAGGCTTTGAACTCCCCAACTCCCCCCCCCCCCACTAAGATGTGCTTCAATATGGTATTGGAGAGCCATTTATCTGAAGCAATAGCATGTAGAACTGAGCACAATCAAAGGCTTTGCCAACCCCTTGGAGTACGGTGTATTAGAATATGAGCTACTATGTCCGCTTAAGCATTATATAAATGAGATTCTAAAAGGAAGTATAAACTCTTACTTTCAAATATGCTTATTATCCAACCTGAATAAAAGATGGAGCACTAACAAAATTACTTTTGCTAAAAAGGAAAATCCAATGTTTGGCTTATTAATTTTCCAATAGAACTGATTACACACATCAAGGCTACTATTAATTCCCTAGTTCATCACTACAAAAATGGCATAAAAGTACCAATGGGAGCTCAGGCTGCCCGTGATCCTAAGTAAAATAGCCCATCCCAAGGCATAGGGAAGCAACTCAGTACCCTCCCCCCTCCCCTCCATATCCATCTCAGAGGCAAAGAATCTAACAGCTATGAGTCCTTCAAAATCATTCTGCTCCAAATCTCATCATTTTCTAGATAATGGGCCCATGGCTATCATGGCCTAGGCCACTTGTGTACTGGTAGCATTTCCCACCCCTCCAGGTGACCAGATTATTATTCACACGGAGGGCCCAAATAGAACAGACTGAGCACAATGGTAAAAACAGAAGCTTAAGTTTTGCAATGCTAGCTCCCAGGCCCAATTTCCCTAAGGTGTTACCTGCGGTCATTCATGCCCAGAAAAAGAGGGCTGTTCTTTTTAGAGAAGAGATGTTCCAGCTGAGATGATAATACAAGTTTAAATTCTGTCAAGTAAACACCATTTCAAATTACCTTTTGTGAGGAAACTAGACATCTAGCCACTCTACCCAACGGAGGCAGTGGTGGCTGCTGCTGCTACTGTGCAAGCAACCTACCAGTTCTAGAGCACTTATTACATGCCCAGCACTGAGCTAAGCTCGTTACAGATATTATCTAATTTGATCCTCAACAACCCTGGGAGGATTATTATTTACTTGAGGAAACTGAAGTATAACTAGGCTGAAGCTAACGTTAAATTCATTCCTCCAACAGACATTTATTAATCGCCTACTGCTACTAAGCAGGAGGTACATAAAAGAGGTCAAAGTCAGTTCCTGTCCTCCAGAAGTTCACAATCTAATGGAGAGACAACATCCAAACAAATCTCTATGAAGCAAGCTCTAGAGAGAATAAATAGGAAATAATTTAGAGGGAAGGCTCTGGAATGAAATGGGCTTGGAGAAGGCTTCCTGTAAAAGGGGAAATTTCAGTTGGATAACGGAAGGAGAGCATTCCAGGGGTGCCAGAGAGTGTCTGGTGAATAGACTAACCAAGAAGTCAGCGTCACTGGATCAGAGTCCACAGAAGGCATACTGTGTAAGGAGACTGGAAACTGAGGTCACGACAAGCTCCGAATGACAGGGCACTTTGTATTTTAACCTGGAGGTGATAGACAGCCATTGGAACCCACTGAGTAGGGGAGTGATAAAGGCTGGACCTGATTTTAGGATAATCACTTTGGTGGCTGAATGGAGGAAGGACTGGAGTGGGTAAGAGCCTGGGGACAGGCAGAGCTCACCGCTGCTGAGCAACAACTGCAATAGTCTAGATAATGAGGACTAGCACCAGGGAGGGAGGAGAGAAGAGGGTTTGTTCCAAGGATTTGGCAAAGGTGAAACAGGCAGGCCATGATAATAATCAGGGTCACACAGCTAAAAAGTATCTGAGGCTGGATTTGAACTCCTGTCTTCCTGGCTAGATCTACTAGGGCCTCATTGGCGAAGTCCTGGCATGTGTGCTGTCAGCATTTGGGGAGCTACTCCGTTCCCCTTCACCCAAGGACATTTTTTGCATGCCCACCCCTTCTCCAATGGTCCAAAAGCAAGCACTTTCTCCCTCAACTCTCTATGGGGGCGCAAGGACAACTTGAAGTTGCCCTCTGGGCACTCAAATTGGGAAAAGGTTTGCCAACCCTGCACTAGAGGTACTGAAACACCTGGGCATTTACTTCTTACTCTTTTTAGTTTTCACAAAATTAGAGATTTTTAAAAGTCATTCTATAATTACCATTATCACAGGTATAATGCCTCTGAGCCTAATCAGAAAGCTTTAGGTCCTTCCTATTTTTAAGCTTCTGCTCCCGTTCAGAGTCCATCACCTAAATTACTCTAGTTCCAACCAGCCATGAGATTCCTCTATTCACCTGCAGTTATGGAAAAATATGCACTAATGGGACAAACTCTTAGTGCCTTTGCCATCTCCACGAAGGGCTCCCCAATAAATCCCACTAAAAGTAGGGATGCAGAGGGGCTACTTCTGGGACATGTCACCTGAGAGACCCCACGTGTTTTACTCAGCTTATCACAATGAAGGATGGACTTTGGGCACTGGTGACTGAGTAACAGCTAAAGCCACAAACCCCAAGGCCAACCTACGTGCAGCTATTACCCAAATTCACATGTGCAAAGGGAATAGGGTGCAGGGAAGATCAAGGGAGGAAGATGAAGAAAGCCACCTTGTCATAAAGGAGAAAGGAAGAACACAGGGACTAGACATATCTGGGAATTATCAGATGTAAATCTGGTGTCTCTGAAAACAGCCTCAAGAAATCACCACCACATGGTCCTCTAAGGACCGTTTCATAGGCAGTGATGCAAATTGGAAATTTTCTGATTAAATCACACCACAAAAACAATCTAGAGGGATTGCCTTTCAGGCTAAAAAGATCCATACCTGCGGGAGTGCAGTATTGAGCTGTCTCTGCAAGGAATCTCTTTCATGGCCAACCTCATGCAACTTGCCTTGGGTCAAGGCAAGTGTTTCCTGGGTCTCCCTAAGTGTGTCCAGAAGACGATCTCTTTCCTCCAACATGGAGACCATTAATTGTTCAAAGTGTGAATCAGCATCTGGTTGTAAAGGGGAGCCTGAGCCATGGCTCCCACCTCCTCCGGGGGGGATTTCTGCCTCACTGATGGTCGGCATCACCTCGCACATCATCTGGAATGAGAAATTCTGATCATAATCATTCGATGCAATCCTAGAATCCAGAAGCAATTCAGAGCCATCTGCAAACTAGACATACTGCCACAACTCCCAATGCAGAAGTATACTTACTACTTAAGGATGCTACCCAAAGATCTAATGTGAATAGGGATACCCAGAACTCTAACTGAATGAGTAGAGAAAACATTTCAGATGTGATAAGACTGGTTGGTTACCACCTTTTACCAAAAAAAAAAAAAAAAAAGGAACTGGTTGACTTCTTACAAAGCATTATTTTTTAGTGGCTGCTTTAAAAAAATACTCTACTATAACCTCATTTTCTTAGTTCCTGGTACAAAACTCAAGGCACAGAATGCATATACCCAACACCTCACCATCTTTGAAGAACCTAACAAGAACAAGGAATCATGAGAATAGATAAGTGCTAAGTCCATTAAGGCTACAAGTGGAGCCCCAAGTTCCGGCCCTGGACTTGGTGAGTAGAACAAAAAGCTCAATTATTCAAGAGCTAGGAGGACCCTTTGGCCCCAGCAGCCACTCGGCCTCACTGATGGGAATGAGCTACCGACAAGGCCACAGAAACCTGGGGATGGAATAAAAATCAACAGTGAAGGGATGAGAAGAGACAGTTCTGAAGCAGGGCTTGAGGAGAGGTTGTGGGAAGCAGGAACTCATATAGTGACAGCTCAGGGGTCCTAGATCTCTTTTGTGTTCCAGTCCCCATGAACACTGTGGGCTCTGGCTTAAAATAGGTTTTTAAATGCATAAAATGAAAGACAAGAAGGTTACAGAAGAAACCAATTATGCTGCAATACAAGGATCAAAACATACTTTCCCAAAAGTTTCTAGCCTCCTGTTTCAGACCAACCAGGACTTGCAGGCAGATTTGGCCCAAAAGAAATTTTTGAAGTGGACGACGCTCTAAGTTCAAACCAGGTGGCAGGTTTACCCCTCCATCACACACACACTACAACCCTTACCCAACAACACTGTTAAAGGCGCCTCTAACTGGTGGCCAGGCGTCACTTGTCTAAACAACCAGGTGTGGCCAAGGATCAGTTTCTCAAACCCCATTTATTAGGCACCTACTATATGCCAAGTGGCCCCAGCAGGGAACCTTGAAAAGGGAAAAGCCTCTTCCTCTTCCTCCTCCTTCCTCTAGCTCAGGGGTGACAATCCCTTCCTGGCTGGGTAGGAGGCGAGACTGACAGGAGAAACACAAGAAGCAACGGTGAATCCCCAGGTCCAACCTGGAGGAGACCCGGGTGACCTGATGGCCAGCGGTCTCCCCTTACTCACTAGCTCCAGCCCCCTCACAAGTTGCAGGGGGCCCATTAACAAGCAGCCCCCCAAGGTCAGTCAGAAAACCAAAGTCCGGGAGCACACATGAGGCGCTTCATTTAAGTGCAGGTTGATGCTGTGCTACTCTCATAGAGCCTCCTCGCTAACAACCCTTCTCGACCCTCAGTTTCCCCGCCCAGTGAACAAGGGCGTTCCGAGAGGCCGGAAAGTGGGGGCCTGAACCTCAGTTTTCCCACTACCCAGGGGCGCGGGGGGGGGGCCGGCGGTTTCCATGTCTGTCCCAGCGGGGACGCCCCTCTCTGGGACTCAGTTTCCACACTACCCCATTAGCCTGGGGTCGGGGCTTCCACACCTCTCCCAGCGGAGGGCTGGAACCTCGGTTTCCCCACTATTTCAGCGGAGGGCCGGAGGCTCACAAGCCCCTCCCAGCGAGGGGCATAGTTTTCCGACCGCTCCGGGGCTACAAAAGGGGAACAGGCTATGCCACTGCCTGGGCTGGGGGCCAGGTAACCCTCCCAGAGTGTGTGGGGGGGGGGGAGGGTGAAGGGAGCCCGACCTCCTCGCTTGCATCCCGATCAAGACGGGGAGCTCATTTCACCCCGCCGCCCGTCACTCACCTTGGCTCAGGGCCCGAG
>NC_058135.1:294119278-294129643 GCF_016433145.1 Gracilinanus agilis | reverse complement strand
TCTTTTTGTGATGGCAAAGAACTGGAGATGGGATGCCCCTCAATTGGTAATGGCTGAACACATTGTGGTATCTGAGGGTGATGGAATACTATTGTGCTGAAAGGAATAATGAACTGGAGGAATTCCATGTGAACTAGAATGAACTCCAGGAACTGATGCAGAGTGAAAGGAGCAGAACCAGAAGACATTGTACATGGTAACAGCAACTTTGATAATCAACTGTGAAACTTGGCTACTCTCAGCAATACAGTGATCTGGGATAATTCTGAAGGCCTTAGGAAGTCCTTCACCTTTATAGAAAGAACTGTTGGAGTCAGAATATGGATCAAAGCACTATTTTCCACATTTCTTTATTTTATGTTTTAATTTAGGGGGTTTGGTTTTATTTGAGTATTCTCTTACAATAGTGACTAATATGGAAGTAAGTTTACATGTATCACCTAGATCAAACTGCTTACCATCATGGTGGGGAGGGAGATAATTTAGATCTTATAATTTTGGAAACTATGTTGAAAATTGTTATTACATGTAATTGGGAAAATAAATTTTTTTTAAAAAAAGATTCAGTGAGACTCAAAATGTAAAGGAAGGTCTAGTAATACCAGATTTTAAACTATTGTAAAGTGATAATTCTCTTAGCCACTGGTATTGGCTAAGAAATAGAAAGGTCAATCAGTGGAATAGAACAGACATCCAACAAAAGCATTAAGAGATTATGGAGGCTGGCTGGCCTTTAAAATCTGAGGTTCAGGGGGCAGCTGGGTAGCTCAGTGGAGTGAGAGCCAGGCCTAGAGATGGGAGGTCCTAGGTTCAAATATGGCCTCAGACACTTCGCAGCTGTGTGACCCTGGGCAAGTCACTTCACCCCCATTGCCCACCCTTACCACTCTTCTGCCTTGGAAACAATACACAGTATTGACTCCAAGATGGAAGGTGAGGGGAAAGAAAGAAAGAAAGAAAGAAAGAAAGAAAGAAAGAAAGAAAGAAAGAAAGAAAGAAAGAAAGAAAGAAAGAAAGAAAGAAAGAAAGAAGGAAAGGAAGAAAGAAAAGAAAGGAAGAAGGAGAAGGAAAGCTCTAAGTCTGGGACATGTAAATTCACTATTTAATAAAAATTGTTGGGGAAACAGGAAAGAAATCTGCCAGAAACTAAATATTGACCAAATTTCTTACCATTTACCAAGGAAAGATCAAAATGGACACATGACCTAGACATAAAGAGGGCTATCATAAGCAAATCAGATGAACATGTAGAGCCTATCCGATGTATGGGTAGGAAAAGAATTTCTAAATAAGCAAGAGATGGCATTATAAGAAGGGAAATGGATACTTTTTACCTTCCGTCTTGGAGTCAATACTGTGTATTGGCTCCAAGGCAGAAGAGTGGAAAGGGCTAGGCAATAGTGGTCAAGTGACTTGCCCAGGGTCACACAGCTGGGAAGTGTCTGAGGCCAGATTTGAACCTAGGAACTCCCACCTCTAGGCCTGGCTCTCCATCCACTGAGCTACCCAGCTGCCCCCTGAAATGGATAATTTTGATTGCATTAAATTGAGAAGTTTTTCTACAAATAAAAAGAAAATTGAGCCCAAAAAATTCTAGACAGTTTCTCTGATAGAAGTTTCATATCTCAAATATACAGAAAATGGATAAGCTGGAGTGTCCAGAGGAGAGCAGCTTGGATGGGAAGGGTCCATGGATATTTATCTTGGAGAAGAAAGTGGAGGATATAACAGCTGGGTTCCAAGGAGTGGGGGAGAGAGGGCTAAGAGGGATGTGGAGATTCAGTCATTAAAAACTGCCCCACAATAGGAACTGTCCCAGGGGAGTCAGAGGAAGAGGAGGAGGTGGTTCTAGCAAAAGTAGCAGGGAGAGCTAATGGCTTAGCTACTGGCGTTTTCTCTGACTGTCTTCTCCCTTCTCCTCTCCATCTTCTGGAGAGCTGAGAGCCCCCCTAATTTCTGCTCTACTTGGACCTCAGGAGTATTGTATTCGGTTCTAGAGCCCTGCCTAAAAAGAGCTATTGTCCAGAGGAGCAGAACCCGGATGGGGAAGGGCCTAGAGACCAGGTCATAGGAAGGTCAGTTGAAGGACCCGGAGATGGTTAACTTGGAGAAGAGAAATCTCGTGAGACACAAGAATTGTCTGAAGTTGTTGTAGACCAAGAAGATGGGGAATTGGAAAGCCCTGAGTCAGACCCTCCCACAAAGCCTGTAGGGACTCTTCAGATCAGAGAAGAGGCGATTTGGTTAATGATGCCCCTCAGGTGGGTTCATCTAGGCCCCAGCTGTGGGTCCTCCAGAGCAGAAGAGTATAAAAGCAGTTTTTAAGGCCGGCCTGAGAGCTCCCGGTTCTCCCTTCTAACCTACTTGTCCTGGGCTTTTATCTGCTTTTGCCATCCTGGCGTGCACTGGGATCTATTTTTATTATCTAGATCCCTGGCTAGAACCCTCACGGGCCTGAGGAAAAGGGGCTCCAGAGAGCAAAGTAACTGGAACTCCTAAGCTGGAGCCTTATTCTGTTGAGCTTCAGAAAGCAAAACCCTGAGCCGTGGAACCCGCTGCCTTGGGAGGTGAGTGTCTCCTGTGCCCTGGAGCTTTGTTGGGTATGGCAAGCCGATGAGCATTCATTAAATGCCTTCTCTGGGCCTGGCACAAGGCTAAGCGCTGGGCATGCCAAGAAAAGCACGGGGCAGCCCTTCCTGTCAGGGTTCAGTGTCTGGCGGGGGAGAACATCCAAATCGCCGAGGACACAAAAGCTGGGGGGGGGATAGCTGGGGACGATGACCTCAGAGAGAAAGCGCCGGAGTCAAGGCCCATAGAGAGAAGCTTCCCGTGGAAGGTGAGATGAGAGCTGATCTGGGGCTTCACCCCCAAGGAATAAATAACGGCACCGGGCGTCTCCCTCCCAGGTCTACCCCGGTGCACTGTCCCACTCTAGAATCCAAGGTGCTGCCCCCAAAACTCTTTTGAACCACAAGGGTTTTCCCTTATTGGCATTCTGAAGCGCTGCTTGGGTGGCAGGAGAAAAGCCCAGCCTTGCCAGCCTCTCACAGGGCTGGGTGGTTTGAGCTCTCTCTGCCAGGATCAGCAGGGTCCTCCTCTCCATCTTGGCCGTTCCTGCAGAGTTTCTGGAAAGCCCCAACAGAGAGACCTCTGGTGCCCAGCGCCCCATACTAAGGGGATCAGGGAATGGAGAAGGAACTGAGAGGCTCAGAAAGCCTTCCCGCCTCCTCGAAGAACCCTCCCTATTAGCGCCAGCACCCTCACTTGGGTCTTCTCCATCTCCCCAGATAGGTGTATGCACACGGTTTTATTTTTCCATTCCCCCATAAGGCCTTTTTTAGGGTCGAGAGCCACATTCTCTTCTCCCCTCCCCATTCCACGTAGCAAGAAATGGACTATTGGTTTACATGAGCTATAACAGAGGAAACATTTTATTCCCGTATTTGTCACGCTCTGGAAGACGACCCACAGAAATCCATGAAGAAGACAAAGCGAAGAATGATCAGCTTCGATCTGCATTCAGGCCCCGCCGTTCTTTCTCTGGAGGCCGGGAGAAGTTTTCCTCTTCAGTCCTTCACAATTCTCTTGGGTCTCTGGATTGCTAAGAATAGCCGGGTCATTCCCAGGCGTTCCTCAGTGTTCTCCAGGTTCTGCTCACGTCCCTCTGAATCAGTTCATGTCGTTCATCACTTCTTAGAGCACGATAGTCTTCTCTTGGAATCATAGACTGGGCAGCTGGGTAGCTCAGTGGATGGAGAGCCAGGCCTACAGGTGGGAGGTCCCGGGTTCAAATCCGACCTCAGACACTTCCCAGCTGTGTGACCCTGGGCAAGTCACTTGACCCCCATGGCCCACCCTGACCACTCTTCCACCTTGGAGCCAATACATAGAAGTTAATGGTTTAAAAAAAATTTTTTTTAAAGAATCATAGACCATATAACCCAGTATAACAGCTGGTC
Organism: Gracilinanus agilis; assembly: GCF_016433145.1. Lineage (NCBI taxonomy): Eukaryota > Metazoa > Chordata > Mammalia > Didelphimorphia > Didelphidae > Gracilinanus > Gracilinanus agilis. Next base: position 294,125,684 of record NC_058135.1, on the reverse strand, counting down.
AGCTCAGGGATGGGGAAGGGAAGAGAAGAGGGAGAGGACACGAATCATGGAACCATGGGAAAATAGTCTAAATAAATTAAAAAAAAAAAAAAAAAAAAGAATCCTAGACCAGGACTCCGGCTTCTGGTAGCCAATATGGCAGAGTAAGGAGTGCTCTAAGCTTCCCCTCTCCATCTCCAAACAACACACACATGCACATGCTCGAGACAAATTGTGGAGCCACAGCGCCAACAAAAGAAAGTAAAGCAGGGTCTCGGAGAAAGAAAACCCAGAGGAACAGCAGGGACGACTCCTCTTGATGTGGTAACAGGCAAGAACGGTGGAACCAGCACTGTGAGGAGCAACCCAGCCGGAGAATGGCAGAAGGGAGAGTAAAATGACCAAACGCTGACCCAAGAACTCAAGTTTTGGCAGTTTGGGGCCTTGGAGTGTCAAAGCAAATATTTGTGAGACCCAGAACAACCTCTCCGGCGCTATCACTAGATTACCCCACTCGGGCCAACAAGAGCTATTACTAAGGATGACGGCCTGTCGGCTCTTGGCTCAACGTGAGCTCTGAGTTGAATAAGCCACGTAGCAATAAGTCTGTGGTCAAAGGGCCCGAGTTTAGATCCTAAACCTGTTCGGCATTGCCTGTGCAACCTTGGACCACTTACCGGGCCTCAGTTTCCCCATCGATAAAATGATCGCACAAGTCCAGGACTCCTCCCCATCCTAGCCAGCCTCCGCTTGGATACCATGAAGCCACTTCTCCTTCCTTGAGGGGGGCAGACTCAGCCCTACATCATCCTCTTGGTGGCCCAAGAATACTTTTTTCTTAATGCCAAAGTATGTCAGAGTCCTGGAGTAGCCCACCCTCCCAGCATGCAACCGAAGCGGGTAAGGGCTGGTCTTTGCCTTTGGAGAGAAAGTAAACGGTGTGTCCCCATTTGGCTGGGAGATTCTTGAGGGTGCGGAGGGAGTGGTGGCCTTTCTTTGCATTCCCTGCACTTGGTCCAGGCCCAGGCACGAAGGAAACACTAAATAAACGTTTGGTGACTGACTGTTGCAGGAAGAACCCAGTGTCCAAGCCTGGGAACTCTGACAGGGAAGCCGGGGGTGGAGAGAGGAGACCACTGCCACAGGATCACAGAGCAGGGGGCGGCAGGGGCCGGCCGGGGCTGCAGGGAGAAGAAACGAGCTAGCATTAGCCTTGGGTCAAAAAATTACTAGACGACACACACACAAAAGGAAACCAAGTCTCCAAGCCAAAAAGAAACAGGGCGAGTGAGAGAGGGCTGATCTCACGATGAAGTCCAGTCGGTGGGCAACCGAGGCCGAAAGCCTTGTGAGCAGCCTCCTGATACAGATCCGGAGCTTGTTGCTAAAAATACCCCTTTCCAGCTTGCTCCCAAGCATCATAGTATTCCTAAACATCAAGTACAATCGGCAAAGATCAGCCAAAAAGAAGTAAAATCCAAAGCAGATGCCACCTGGGCGTGCTTGAATAATACATCATACAGCATTGGGTGGAGAAGAGTCGGAGTTTCATCCCCGTTGTGTGATTTGCTTTTTAAATAATAACTTTTAAAACATTTGAAGACCTCCCACCACAAAATAACTGAATTTGTCCAACTGATGTAATGGGGGGTGGGGGGAGAAAGGCAGGCAGAGGCAGAATTCACATTCAGAGCCCAGATCTAGGGCGGGGCGGAGCCAAGATGGCAGCTTAGGAGCCCAAAAGCCTGGACCTCTCTAACAATCCTTCCATCCCATCTTTAAAAGGCATTTCAAAGAAAATGGAAATCCAAACCCAACAAGAAGAAGCAGCCACAGGACTCTCCTGCTGGACACAACGTGAAAGGTAGGCACAAAGAGTCTCTCTTCATGGGATGCGGGAGAGACAGGCTGAGTGAACCCCACATGGAGACCTGTGATAAGACCCGGCTGGCTGTGGGAGCCTCAGAACGCCTCTGACCCACCACATGAGGTCCAGGGCTCTGACCACGGCTGGCAGGGAGGAACTGTTGGGGGGCTACCTGGCTGGACACCCTCAGCCCTGCTGGAATTTGCCCCAAGGCAGGCTAGCTCAGCAGGTTAGTTCAACCAGCTAAATCCAGGGTGAGGACCAAAGAACAGAACCAGGGGAGGAGGATAGGATCCGGGGAACATAGAGCAAAGCCTCAAAAACAAACAAACAAACAAACAAAAACAGAGAATTAGATTCAGGAACTCAAAAAGGAATTTTAAATTTGAATAAGACAGGGTGAAGAAAAATGGGATAAGGAAAACATTAGCCTTAAAACTAATGTAGGGATAATCAGAGGAGCCAGCTGAAGACATGTGCCAGACAGTACATAGAACCTTTTCTTGGAGTGCCCTCTGGTGGGCTCAGCTTGGCTGTCTCACACTGGTCTTGAGTGCCAAGTGGAAGGGCTCTGCCCCAGACCGAAGCAGGAAGTCCCAGAGTCTACCCTGACCCCAACCACCAGAAGGAACCAGGAAGTCAGTGGTTCCTCCTGAGACTTTGGTGACCTTCTGTCTTTCTAGACTAGACTTCCCTGATCTTGCTTTGCCTTTTACCTCTCCTTCTAACTCAGATGCCCGTGGAGCTGGCACTGAGGTGCCAAAGTGGGTGAGTGAGGCTGTCTCTACTGCCTGGGTCAGGTGGAGGGCTAGAGTGAAAGTCTAAGTTGGGGAAAAAAATTTTTGACCAAGTATCTCTGATAATGGCCTCATGTCTCTAATATGTACAAACCTGAGTCAAATTTATAGTCATTCCCTAATTGATAAATCATCAAAGGATAGACACTGAGACTGTTCTGAGGAGGAAATCAAAGCTTTAGTCATGTGAAAAAAGGACTCTGAATCTCTCTTGATTAGAGAATTGCAACTTTAAACAACTCTGAGGTACCGCCTGACACCTATCCGATTAGCTGATAATGGCAGAAAGGGAAAACGACAAATTCTGGAGGGAATGTAAGAAGATTGTTACACTAATACACTATTGGTGGAATTGTAAATGGCTCTAACCATTCTGGAGAACATTTTGGAACTGTACATAAAGGGTTCTAAAATTCTACAGTATATCCTTCGACCCAGCAATTCAGACTACTGCTAGGGCTGAATCCCAGAAATCCAAAAAAAAGGGACAAGACCCTCACGTCCAGTAATATTTATAGCAGCTTTTTTTGTGACGGCAAAAGAACTAGAGGGAATCTAGGGAATGACAATCACTTGGGGAATGGCTGAGTAATTCATGAGGGTTAAACTTGTATCATGAATTCTGTCTTTTAAAATTATCAGACAAATTCTTTAAGAATGGAGAAATAGGGGGCAGCTGGGTAGCTCAGTGGATTGAGAGCCAGGCCTAGAGACGGGAGGTCCTGGGTTCAAATCTGGTCTCAGACACTTCCCAGCTATGTGACCCTGGGCAAGTCACTTGACCCCCATTGCCTACCCTTACCACTCTTCTGCCTTAGAGCCGATACACAGTATTGACTCCAAGACGGAAGGTAAGGATTTAAAAAAAAAAAAAAAAGAATAGGGAAATAGCTTCATATGCTTTACAATTATCAATATAATTTTAGCTTTTAGTGAAATCTTTAAATCTGATTTTGAGAACTTATTGCTAAAATATGCTCAAAGCCTGATTTTTCCATTCTAGATACGTTGGGAATCTAATCGTATACGTAAGCAGGTTGTTCTTAGAGAAAAAATTTAATCCTAGCACTTTCTCAAAATTGTGGATTCCATTTAATCAGAAAATGTACATTACATCTTTTTCTTATTACTTGCTCTAATTATTATTATATAAATTATTTTATATCATTATATAAATATATGCATAATAATTATATATTATATATAATTATAATATATATTATCTATATTGCTATATAAATTATTATTACTTGCTCTAATTCTTTATTATTATATAAATTGTTTTATATCATTATATAAGTATATGTATAATAATTATATATTATATATTGTAAGGATTAAAATGATAAAGGCTGATATTATGAGGAAAAATAATATTTTAATTAGGTCCATGTTGATAGAATAAATCGACCACGCGCCCGTAAAAAATTCACATTGCCGCCTCAGCCATTTTGTTCCATACCTTCCCTACTCCTCTCCGTCCCCCAGGAGCGCGCCCTCAGGTCGCAAAAGAGAGGAAGTTCAAAGCGACTTCCCAATATTTAAAGCTCGCGGCTTTACCTTAAAGACGTCATCCCAAACAGGAAACCTGTTGGATCATGGAAAATGTAGTTTCAAAGTTCCCCACATGTCCACAGGAAGTTTGTAAAATACTTTTAACCCAGGTTTCCAAATAACACAATATAATTATATTATATTATATATTATCGATATTACTATATAAATTATTATTATTACTTGATCTAATTCTTTATTATATACATTATTATATATCATTATATAAATATATGTATAAAATAATTATGTTATATATAATTATAATATATTATATATTATCTATATTATCATATAAATTATTATTATTATTACTTGCTCTAATTCTCCTTTAGGAGGACATCCTCCTATATTATAATTTGACTACAAATAGAGGTTACAATTGTAAAGTTTTTCACACTCGCATCCAATTATAGTAACTCTGAGATATTCCTGGATCAGTCTAGTCATGAATCGATTTAGTTTAAGTTGCCAAACTCCTGCTGCTCACCTGCCTTGATTATAGAAATTTGCTGTGAAAGGTAAAGGAGGGACATAGTTATAACAAGAACCACTTCTCAGGTCCATTCACAGGGATGTAGTCTAGCAGTGATGGGCAACCTTTTTAAAGAGGGGCCAAAGGAAAGGAAATGCTCGTCTGTTAGTTTGTTTCTAAGGCAACTCTTTTGAAGTTTCATTGTACTGTATCCTCCTCATTGTATTCGTCAGATTAGGAATAATGTCAAGAGGCTGGACAGAATATTTCAGGGGGCCGAATCTGGCCCATGGGCCGTAGTTTGCCCATCACTGGAGAGAGCTATGGATGGACGAATGAGTTGAACTAGACATATGGGAGCTGCTAAGGTCCCTTCCAACTCTCAGATCCCTGGATTCCAGGATCCTGTCCAATGGTCCCCCTTAAAGAGGACTGCCGAGGAGCCGGGACAAGGTCTTTAATCAGGGTCACCACACAACAGTGGGGCACAGGAGTGCCCACCCCAAGGCAGAAGGAGCAGAAGTTTCAAGAAACTTGAACCGAGTGGAGTCATTAGGAGGGGCTGCCAACTTGGAGCAGAAGAAGGGGGCAGGGAGGAGGCTAGCTCATCAGACTTCAGGCCAGCAATACCTACTTAGGCCAAATAGTCCTCTGCTCCGAGCCAATCACAGTCGAGTCCTTTTTCGGTCTGTATACAAACATCTGATGATGTTTTTTCTCCAGCCAACCGAGGAGGAGAAGGTGGCAGGCTCACTGCTCTTAAGTTTCAGTTTCTACTTCCTTTCAGTCCCTTCTTATCTCATCAGCCAGATGTTTGTACTTCCCTGAGAGGAGTCCAACCTGTCTCTGTTCCTCACAAGTGCGTTTGACAATCTGAACCACAACTTCCAAAGGATCTGTGCCTCCCTCCTTGTGGGGAATCTCCTCCATCAAAGTGGATCTAACCTTCAGAGACTCTTATAAGGAAGTCCTTTTAGGTGTTCCTTGGGGCCACCAGGCAGCACCTGTATGAGGGTGAGTACTGATGATGTCGGGGTGTGTATCTGGACTCCCCACTGGATAGCTTTCAGTGGGCCAGTGTAGCTTACACCACACACACACACACACAAGACCTATGAGGTATAGTTCAAGGGGGCTTCCCCAAATGGATAAGCTGTGGTGGGGATGTTGGCAGATGATATTGGGTTTGGCCTGGGGCCAATCTTCTGTGCCATCAATCTTGGGACAAGCCTCCCTCAACCCCGATTCAAAAGGCTTTTTCTCTTCAAAATGGAGTTGGGGGGGCAGCTGGGTAGCTCAGTGGATGGAGAGCCAGGCCTAGAGACGGGAGCTCCTGGGTTCAAATCTGGCCTCAGACACTTCCCAGCTGGGTGACCCTGGGCAGGTCACTTGATCCCCATTGCCTACCCTTACCACTCTTCCACCTAGGAGCCAATACACAGAAGTTAAGGGTTTAAAAAAAAATGGAGTTGGCATTTGTCTTCCCCTCAGCCACCGCACAGTTTCCTCCTCTCCAGGTAACAGGCCCAAACTACAACTAATAAACTAATAAGGACTTATTTGAATGATATGGGATTTTGGGGACTCAGGAAAGGGTTATTTAGGGATTCTTTGAGGTAAGAGGGAATAAGGGAAACTACGCTAACAACTGAGAATCCCCCTTCAAGAGATCAGCTCTGGCTTCTTCTGTAGCTTGGTCCCGGAAACGGACTCCCTCCCTCTCTCTCTCTCTCT
>NC_058135.1:294097329-294118244 GCF_016433145.1 Gracilinanus agilis | reverse complement strand
TTCAGACTACTGCTAGGGCTGAATCCCAGAAATCCAAAAAAAAGGGACAAGACCCTCACGTCCAGTAATATTTATAGCAGCTTTTTTTGTGACGGCAAAAGAACTAGAGGGAATCTAGGGAATGACAATCACTTGGGGAATGGCTGAGTAATTCATGAGGGTTAAACTTGTATCATGAATTCTGTCTTTTAAAATTATCAGACAAATTCTTTAAGAATGGAGAAATAGGGGGCAGCTGGGTAGCTCAGTGGATTGAGAGCCAGGCCTAGAGACGGGAGGTCCTGGGTTCAAATCTGGTCTCAGACACTTCCCAGCTATGTGACCCTGGGCAAGTCACTTGACCCCCATTGCCTACCCTTACCACTCTTCTGCCTTAGAGCCGATACACAGTATTGACTCCAAGACGGAAGGTAAGGATTTAAAAAAAAAAAAAAAAGAATAGGGAAATAGCTTCATATGCTTTACAATTATCAATATAATTTTAGCTTTTAGTGAAATCTTTAAATCTGATTTTGAGAACTTATTGCTAAAATATGCTCAAAGCCTGATTTTTCCATTCTAGATACGTTGGGAATCTAATCGTATACGTAAGCAGGTTGTTCTTAGAGAAAAAATTTAATCCTAGCACTTTCTCAAAATTGTGGATTCCATTTAATCAGAAAATGTACATTACATCTTTTTCTTATTACTTGCTCTAATTATTATTATATAAATTATTTTATATCATTATATAAATATATGCATAATAATTATATATTATATATAATTATAATATATATTATCTATATTGCTATATAAATTATTATTACTTGCTCTAATTCTTTATTATTATATAAATTGTTTTATATCATTATATAAGTATATGTATAATAATTATATATTATATATTGTAAGGATTAAAATGATAAAGGCTGATATTATGAGGAAAAATAATATTTTAATTAGGTCCATGTTGATAGAATAAATCGACCACGCGCCCGTAAAAAATTCACATTGCCGCCTCAGCCATTTTGTTCCATACCTTCCCTACTCCTCTCCGTCCCCCAGGAGCGCGCCCTCAGGTCGCAAAAGAGAGGAAGTTCAAAGCGACTTCCCAATATTTAAAGCTCGCGGCTTTACCTTAAAGACGTCATCCCAAACAGGAAACCTGTTGGATCATGGAAAATGTAGTTTCAAAGTTCCCCACATGTCCACAGGAAGTTTGTAAAATACTTTTAACCCAGGTTTCCAAATAACACAATATAATTATATTATATTATATATTATCGATATTACTATATAAATTATTATTATTACTTGATCTAATTCTTTATTATATACATTATTATATATCATTATATAAATATATGTATAAAATAATTATGTTATATATAATTATAATATATTATATATTATCTATATTATCATATAAATTATTATTATTATTACTTGCTCTAATTCTCCTTTAGGAGGACATCCTCCTATATTATAATTTGACTACAAATAGAGGTTACAATTGTAAAGTTTTTCACACTCGCATCCAATTATAGTAACTCTGAGATATTCCTGGATCAGTCTAGTCATGAATCGATTTAGTTTAAGTTGCCAAACTCCTGCTGCTCACCTGCCTTGATTATAGAAATTTGCTGTGAAAGGTAAAGGAGGGACATAGTTATAACAAGAACCACTTCTCAGGTCCATTCACAGGGATGTAGTCTAGCAGTGATGGGCAACCTTTTTAAAGAGGGGCCAAAGGAAAGGAAATGCTCGTCTGTTAGTTTGTTTCTAAGGCAACTCTTTTGAAGTTTCATTGTACTGTATCCTCCTCATTGTATTCGTCAGATTAGGAATAATGTCAAGAGGCTGGACAGAATATTTCAGGGGGCCGAATCTGGCCCATGGGCCGTAGTTTGCCCATCACTGGAGAGAGCTATGGATGGACGAATGAGTTGAACTAGACATATGGGAGCTGCTAAGGTCCCTTCCAACTCTCAGATCCCTGGATTCCAGGATCCTGTCCAATGGTCCCCCTTAAAGAGGACTGCCGAGGAGCCGGGACAAGGTCTTTAATCAGGGTCACCACACAACAGTGGGGCACAGGAGTGCCCACCCCAAGGCAGAAGGAGCAGAAGTTTCAAGAAACTTGAACCGAGTGGAGTCATTAGGAGGGGCTGCCAACTTGGAGCAGAAGAAGGGGGCAGGGAGGAGGCTAGCTCATCAGACTTCAGGCCAGCAATACCTACTTAGGCCAAATAGTCCTCTGCTCCGAGCCAATCACAGTCGAGTCCTTTTTCGGTCTGTATACAAACATCTGATGATGTTTTTTCTCCAGCCAACCGAGGAGGAGAAGGTGGCAGGCTCACTGCTCTTAAGTTTCAGTTTCTACTTCCTTTCAGTCCCTTCTTATCTCATCAGCCAGATGTTTGTACTTCCCTGAGAGGAGTCCAACCTGTCTCTGTTCCTCACAAGTGCGTTTGACAATCTGAACCACAACTTCCAAAGGATCTGTGCCTCCCTCCTTGTGGGGAATCTCCTCCATCAAAGTGGATCTAACCTTCAGAGACTCTTATAAGGAAGTCCTTTTAGGTGTTCCTTGGGGCCACCAGGCAGCACCTGTATGAGGGTGAGTACTGATGATGTCGGGGTGTGTATCTGGACTCCCCACTGGATAGCTTTCAGTGGGCCAGTGTAGCTTACACCACACACACACACACACAAGACCTATGAGGTATAGTTCAAGGGGGCTTCCCCAAATGGATAAGCTGTGGTGGGGATGTTGGCAGATGATATTGGGTTTGGCCTGGGGCCAATCTTCTGTGCCATCAATCTTGGGACAAGCCTCCCTCAACCCCGATTCAAAAGGCTTTTTCTCTTCAAAATGGAGTTGGGGGGGCAGCTGGGTAGCTCAGTGGATGGAGAGCCAGGCCTAGAGACGGGAGCTCCTGGGTTCAAATCTGGCCTCAGACACTTCCCAGCTGGGTGACCCTGGGCAGGTCACTTGATCCCCATTGCCTACCCTTACCACTCTTCCACCTAGGAGCCAATACACAGAAGTTAAGGGTTTAAAAAAAAAATGGAGTTGGCATTTGTCTTCCCCTCAGCCACCGCACAGTTTCCTCCTCTCCAGGTAACAGGCCCAAACTACAACTAATAAACTAATAAGGACTTATTTGAATGATATGGGATTTTGGGGACTCAGGAAAGGGTTATTTAGGGATTCTTTGAGGTAAGAGGGAATAAGGGAAACTACTCTAACAACTGAGAATCCCCCTTCAAGAGATCAGCTCTGGCTTCTTCTGTAGCTTGGTCCCGGAAACGGACTCCCTCCCTCTCTCTCTCTCTCTTTCACTGCCTCCTAACTTTATCACTAGCTAACAAACAGGGGAATAACAGAAAGGAAAAAGGGTACAAGCTGGAGCCAGCAAAGGTCCCTCTGGAGTCCAGGCACTATGGCCAAACTGGGAAGCACAACTATCGCAGATTCCTCTTTGTTGGCCATGAAGATGGGTAGAATGAGTCTAGCTGTTGTAGTCTCCAAAGATGCCCAGAAATTTGAGGTTTAGAAGACCCATTTCCTCCCAGATCCTCCCTGCCTCCCTTCACCACCCAAAGCCCCCCCAGAAAGAGCTTGAAAGTCCTCCAAAGTTTTTGGCAGTTGAGAATCTTCAGAATCTTCACCAAAATTCCTCCTTCACTGGCCCCTCCCAAACGGAACCTCCTCAAGATCCCAGGAGGCCAGCTTCAGCTCCAAATCCCAGCTGTGTGCTTGATTGAATCCTTGATTGGCTCCCTTCCAACTCTCACACGCCAGACTGCTCAGAGCCCTGAGTCTGGAGTCCAGAATCCTTGAGTTCAAATCTGGCCTTAGACATTTACTCGCTTTCCCTTTTAGTGAATATCCAAAAATAAAGGGACAACTGTGCCTCGACCCGTCTATCTGCGAAATTAAAGAAGGATATTTCAGAAATAAAGATCTGGTTTGGAAAGACTCTAGCAGGATAATATGACTACCAATTCCCTCAGCAGTCACTGTGGATCACTTCTTTTTTCTTTTCTTTTTTTTAAACCCTTCACTTCTGTGTATTGGCTCCAAGGCAGAAGAGTGGTAAGGGTGGGCTATGGGGGTCAAGTGACTTGCCCAGGGTCACCCAGCTGGGAAGTGTCTGAGGCTGGATTTGAACCCAGGACCTCCTGTCTCTAGGCCTGACTCAATCCACTGAACTATCCGGCTGCCCCTGTGGATCGCTTTTAAGACAATGAAGGACCGCGTCCCCAGCACTTTTAAAAGATTCTTTACATCTTGTGAGACTTTCTTAAAGGTATCTTCTAGCCTCTTTTTCGAGACAATATGGCCATTTTAGCCTTCATAAGAAGTCTTGTCCTCCTAGCTGTAAAGTTGAAAAGGCCTCGTGCCCGCTTGGACTACATTACCCAAGCGCCCTTTCACCATACCCATAATTCCTCAGGCCGTTTCCTATTGGTTGTTGGCTTTCGCGGTTGTTTTGTGAGATTTGTTTGGGTGTGGCCACGGGGTGGTATTTGTGGAGAGGAGGCGAGGCTGGTCCAGGGTGAGTCGGGGCTCTCTGTGCGCTTTTAATCAATCCTTATAAAAGTCACACTTTGGGGGCATCGCATGTTCACGTCATTGCCTGCGTTTAAGTTCTCTACCTTTTATCGGGATTCTTTGAGAACTGCTGTTAGCTTGCTATAAGCGCCGCTAAGGGCTTCCTCAGCATCCCTGAAGGGCCTTGGAAAAGCCGCTCGCTATTTCTTGTGTGTGTCGCATATGTGCCATGTCGTGTCTTATCGTTTCTCATGTGTCATGTGTGCTGCATCATGCCTTATCAATTCTTGTGTCGTGTTGCCATGTGTCATTCTTATGTGTCATATATGTGTTGTGGCTTATTTCTTGTGTGTCATATATGTGCCATGTCATGTTGCATCATTTCTTATGTGCGTCATACCCTGTCTTATCATTTCATGTGTGTCCTATATGTGTTGTATCCTCTCTTTTCTTGTGTGTGTCATATATGTGTCATGCCATGCCCTATAATTTCTTGTATGTGTCATAGCATGATCTTCTTTCACAGTGAGATCAATCTGGAAATGTGTATTGCACGACAGCTCTTATATGAAACCCGTCCCATAGCGTTGCCGCCTGAGGGAAGAGAGGAAGGAAGGGAAAGAATTTTCACTGCAAAATGTCAGAAAACGAATATTCAAAGTTATGCCTGTTGTCTGTGGATACCGAAAATGTGAGTGATGTAGAGTGACTGTAAGGACATAGCGCATCCCTGGCAGCCCTGATGAAATCACTTGAACACACAATGCCCAGCCAGATAGTCTAATGAAGCTACAGGAAGGAAATGTTGCCCTCCAGGTCCTGTTTGGGAATGATCTTAGATAATGACTTCCAATACTTTCTTCTGCTTGGACACTCTGATCTCTTATTCATGAACTTATCACCAATCCTTTATCCCCTTTCCCTGTTTGGATATCCTACCCTTTGGCTCCTGTTCATAAGATGATCACAAGCTCCTCATCTCTTTCCTGCCTATGGCTGTCACCTTTTAAAAGACCTGCTCAGGGGGCAGCTGGGTAGCTCAGTGGATGGAGAGTCAGGCCTAGAGACGGGAGGTCCTGGGTTCAAATCTGGCCTCAGACACTTCCCAGCTGGGTGACCCTGGACAAGTCACTTGACCCCCATGGCCTACCCTTACCACTCTTCCACCTAGGAGCCAATACACAGAAGTTAAGGGTTTAAAAAAAAAAAGACCTCATATCACCTGAAGTGAAAGGTCCACTTGTGGGCCTCTCAGGGCCTGGTCCCAGCATACAGAGAGGACTCCCTTTGGCCAGCTGGCCTCTGAGCATACAGTGGCTCCTGGACTTTGTCTCAATTAGCTTAATTTTAAAACTGGGAACTTGAGGGCAGCTGGGTAGTTCAGTGGAGTGAGAGTCAGGCCTAGAGACAGGAGGTCCTGGGTTCAAACCCGGCCTCAGCCACTTCCCAGCTGTGTGACCCTGGGCAAGTCACTTGACCCCCATTGCCCACCCTTACCACTCTTCCACCTATGAGACAATACACCGAAGTACAAGGGTTTAAAAAAAAAAACTGGGAACTTGTAAATAAAATATAATAGTCAACCTGAGAATTCTACTTAAAGAAGTTCCAAATCACATTTTATTAAAGAATCCAAATGGAAACGTCTTTAATAAAAAAAAAAGACACAAGTTTTGTTTTTGTTTGTTTGTTTTAACCCTTAACTTCTGTGTATTGGCTCCTTGGTGGAAGAGTGGTCAGGGTGGGCAACGGGGGCCAGGTGACTTGCCCAGGGTCACACAGCTGGGAAGTGTCTGAGGCCAGATTTGAACCCAGGACCTCCCGTCTCTAGGCCTGACTTTCAATCCACTGAGCTACCCAGCTGCCCCCTACAAGTTTTTTTCTCATTAAATATTTTCTTTTCCTAGTTACATGTAGTAATTTTCAACATACATTTTTCAAAATTATAAGATCCAATTTGTCTCCTTCCTTCTCTTCCCTCTTCATTCCCAGACATGGTAAACAATATGATCTGGGTTGTACATGTACTTTCAGGCAAAACACATTTCCATATTGGTCACTGTTGTGAGAAAATACTTTTATAAAGTCAAAAGTCTAAAATAAAAACACGGGCCTTCTGGGACACTGTCTGGATGTCAGAAGAGATGGCCGGCCTGACCACCCTCTAGCCAGGGGGAAGTCTGTCCTCTCAGTGATAGCATCGGCAGGGCTCGGCCCTCCAACTCCTCCAATTCCACCTCAGATATTTATTCAACAGATTTTTTTTTTTAATCTCAATCTAGATCCCTCTGGTGCCCAATGTCACACGACAAGGGGTTCCCTGGGGAGGAAATGCATCCTTAGAACCCCGGAAGCTCAGAAAGACTTCTCACCTCCATAGAGAGCTGCTACCTGTCAGCACTGGGGAGACCCCTCAGCATCCCAGCCAGCCTCTGCCCAGATACTATTAAACCACTTCTCTCGCCCTCTAGGGCCTGGCCCACACCCACATAAACTTCCTAATGCCCCAGGAGTGCTTTTGTCTTAATGCCAAAGCAATTCGGAGTCATGAAGTAACCAGCCTTCCTAGCACTCAACTGAAGGAGGGAAGGGCTGGTCTTTGCCTTTCGGGAGCAAATAAATGGTTCATCCCCATTAGACTTCGAGGTTCTTGAGGGCAGGGACAGAGTGGTTGCCTTTGTTTGAATCTCCAAACAATCCAGGCCTGGTGCCCATTGAGCACTTAATAAATGCTTGGTGACTGATTGTGGCAGGGAGGACCCAGAGCCCAATCCTGGGAGCCCTTGAGGTGGAAGCTGGGGGGAAGAGAGAGGAGGCCTATGTTATAGGATCACAGAGCATGGAGCTGAAGGGGCTGGGCCGGCCTTCAGGTGCAAGAAACAAGCTTGCTTTGGCCTGGATCTAATGTAATGTATGAGAGGAGCCAGCTGGAGACATGTGCCAGGCCATGCCCAGAACCTTGTCTTGGAGTGCCCTCTGGTGGATTGAGCTTGGCTGTCTCACACTGGTCTTGAGTGCAGAGTGGAAGGGCTCTGCCCCAGAACCAGGCCACCAGCAGGAAACAGGAAATCCCTTTGCAGACCAGGCTAGACTTCTTCAATCTTGCCCTGCCCTAAACCTCTCCTTCCTAGTGACCCTTGTGGAGCTGTCACTGAGTAGCCAGGATGGGTGAGTGGAGCTGTGTTTCTGCTGGCTGCAGTCAGTAGGAGGCTAGAGTGAAAGTTCACACTGGTCTGCCCACCCACCTGTTTAGTGGGGTGTGGGACTGGGGTCAGGGAGGGTTAGTGCCCAGCTTGGCCTGGACTTACCCTCTCACCAAGCTGAGATATGCAAGTGGGGCAGCCAGACCCCTAAATTGAGGGGGGGAATCCCAAGGGGAAAAAGTAGGAAAAGTCTTGTTTGGAAAGAACAGTCAGATGTCAGTCAATGAGCATTTCTTTCTTTTTTTTTTTTAATTTAATTAACTTAGAATATTTTTCTATGGTCACATGATTTTTCCTACCCCTCTTCCCTCCCCCATCTTGGCACTGACAAGCAGTTCCACTGGGTTATACAGGTATCATTGTTCAAAACTTATTTCCATGTTATTTATATTTGAAGTAGAGCCATCCTTTAACATCAAAACCTTACTCATATCCCCATCAAACATGTGACCAATCCTATGTTTTACTTCTACGTTGCTGCTCCCACAGTTCTTTCTCTGGATGTGGATACATTCTTTCTCATCAGTCCCTCAGGGTTATCCTGGGTCATTGCATGGCTGCTAGTAGCAAAGTCAGTTACATTCCATTGTGCTACAATGTATCAGTCTCTGTGTTTAATGTTCTGGTTCTGCTCCTTTCACTCTGCATCACTTCCTGGAGGTCCTTCCAGTTCACATAGAATTCCTCCAGTTCATTATGCCTTTTAGCACAATAGTATTCCATCACCAAAAGATATAATTTGTTCAGCCATTCCCCAATCAAAGGGCATCCCTTCATTTTCCAATTTTTTGCCACCACAAAGAGTGCGGCTATAAATATTTTTGTACAAGTCTTTTTCCTTGTGATCTCTTTGGGGTATAAACCTAGCAGTGGAATGGGTGGGTCAAAGGGTAGGCATTCTTTTTTTAAAATTAAGTTTAATTAATTAATAAATTTAGAATATTTTTCCATGTTACATGATTCATGTTCTTTCCCTTCCCTTCTCCATCCTCCCTCCCATAGTCAATGAGCAATTCCATTGGGTTTTACATGTATCATTGATTAAGACCTATTTCCATATTATTAGTATTTGCAATAGAGTGATCATTTAGACTCTAGATCCCCAGTCATATCCCCATTGAACCATGTGATCAAGGAAACGTCTTTCTTCTGTGTTTCTACTCCCACAGTTCTTTCTCTTGATATAGAGCTCAACTGGCATTTCTTAAGTGCCTACCCTGTCCAAGGCTGTCCTAAACCAACTGGGAAAGGAAAATGCATCAAGTTGGGAGTGGGAATGGAGATACAGATTGTGCTGTCTACATGCCCTGGGGCAGTCTCGGAGCCTAGATTTAGAACCAGTGGGGACAGGAGATGCCATCTAGTCCAAACTCAGGCCAGAGAATTCAGGAATTTGCCCAATGTTGTACATGTGGTAAACACCAGGAGAGGAAGAACTGGAACACAGGTCCTCAGCTTCCAGGAGTAATTTTCTTTTCTTTCTTTCTTTTTTTAACCCTTATCTTTTGCCTTTGAATTGATGTAAAGTATTGATTCCAAGGCAAAAGAGTGTTAAAGGCTAGCTTAATCTGGGTTAAGTGACTTGTCTAGGGTTTCACAGCTAGGAAATGTCCAAGATCAGATTTGAACCCAGGACTTCCAGGTCTAGCCTTCTATTCACTATGCAACTGTAATAGGTATAGTTTAAAAGCAGATTTGTTTGTAAGCATGTTGCTGGAAGCCATGGACATTCTGAATAGAATGCAGGGGGTAGGAAGAGAGAGCTCAGTAACGGACTGCTGTGCTGTGAAGGAGTTGGTTCCCGGTATCCTGAAAACATCTCTGGAACAGTTGTGAGATCCCAAACCCAAGCCCTCTTCCTCAGGTCCTTGGCCAACCTGTCAAAACCTGGCAGAAGCCAGGTTGGCTGAGGAACTTACCCCTTTGACTCCAGTCCTGGGTAGTTAGTCATAGCTTCACCTCACCCCCGTTCCTATCCCCTCATATTATAATTAAACTGTTTCCCTGTGTGGTTTTAAGTACTTTAAAGTCCTCATTGTGTGTATGTAATACTCTGTAGCTATTCTAGGCTGGATGAGGCTGGGTGACAGTCAGACTTAACTGCCATTTCTGTCAATGATCATTCCCCTTATAGTTAAACCTGGTTCCCTGGCTTGTAAAGTCTTACCCATTGTCCCTTCCTGTCCCCTATCCACCCCACTGAGCCCACAAGTAATATTTAAGTCAACTCCCCTGGTTTTCCCCATAATACTACTAGATTTCATTGTGCCAAATGTGGACCAGAATAAGCTGCTTTACCAGAATTGCTAATGCCTACCTTGGAGGGTCACTAGAGACTAGGTCGGCCAAGTACTTTTCAAAACAGAAATCTTAGCCACCTGGACAAGGAAAGCTCCCTGAGGGTGGGGATCCTTTGGGGTGGGTCTATGAAGAATAGATGCATTCTAGGAGTCAATCCATTTTCCTTTAAGACTGAGGGACAAGAAAGAAATCTCATTTTTGCTCTGTAGAAGATCAAGAAGCCTAGAAATAAGTATTTCTTACAAGCTTACTAAGTGCTAGTCACTGCTTTAAGCACTTTACAAATCTATCATTTGATTCTCATAGCATCCTGGGTGGTAGGAGCTCTTGTTACCTTCATTTTACATTTGAAAAAACTGAGACAGACAATGGTTATGTGACCTGCCCAGGGTCACACACAGGATCTAAGTCTGGATTTGAACTCAGGTCTTCTTGACTCTTATCTATTGCTTTAACCACTGCACTCCCTGTGCAATTAATTAATCAATAAACATTTAATAAAGTCCTACTTTATGCCAGATTCTGTGCTAATCACTGGGATTACAGATAGAGGCAAGAGATAGTTCCTTCTTTCAGAGTTTATAATCTAACATGAAAACAAAGATAGACTAAGCAAGAATTAAAGAGGGAAGGTATGGGGTGGGAAAGACTTTCTATAAAATATGGGATTTTAGATTCAGCCAGGGAGGTCGTTAATTAGAATAGAAGAGGAAGAGCACGCTGGGCATGGGGGACAGCCAGAGAAAATGCTCAGAACTGAGAGATGAGGGGAATGTTGCTCAAGGAACAGCCAGGAAGCCAGGGTCACTGGATCAAAGAGTGCCTGGTAGGGAGTGAGGTTTAAAAAGGTGAAAATATGAATTGCTCATGGGTAGGTGGAGCCGATATAGTAAAAATGACAATTCTACATAAATTAATGTACTTAGTGTCATACCAATCAAACTAACAAACTTTTTTTCTAGGGGCAGCTGGATAGCTCAGTGGATTGAGAGTCAGGCCTAGAAATGGGAGGTCCTAGATTCAAATCTGGCCTCAGACACTTCCCAGTTGTGTGACCCTGGGCAAGTCACTTGACCCCCATTGCCTACCCTTACCACTGTTCCACCTAGGAGCCAATATGCAGAAGTTAATGTTTTTTTTTAAAAAAGCAACTTTTTTTTTTTTCTGGAAGAACAAAAGGTTGAGGATATCAAGAGCATTAATGAAAAAATATGTGAGGGAAGGAGCCTAGCTAGACCAGATCCCAAACTGTATTACAGAATAGTAATCATCATCAAAACAGTCTAGTATTTACTAAGAAATACAGTGGTGAATTAGTGGGTAACATTGAGTACACAATACTAAATGGCCCTAGTAATCTAGTGTTTGATAAACCCAAGGATCTAAAGCTTTTGGGGACAAGAACGCACTATTTGACAAAAATTGATGGGAAAACTGGAAAGCAGTTTGGAGAAACTAGGTATAGACCAACATCTCTCACCTTATACCAGGATACGGTCAAAATGGGTACACGATTTAGAAATAAAGGGTGATACCATAAGCAAATTGGGGAAGCATGAAATAGTTTGCCTGTCAGATCTAATAATAAATGAATAAGAGGCCAGAGGATACCTTCTAGAAATTAATACTTTCCAGGTATTAAAGAATCTTTCAAAAAGGCCGGGGACATGGTCCATGATTATCTCTAAAATGATCCATAATTTGAAACTGTTATTTTTAAAATTTATAAAGGCTGGTATTATGAGGAAAACTAATATTTTATTTAGGCCCATGTTGATAGAATAAAATCGGGCCAAGCACCTGGCTATTTCAAAAATTCCACCTCCGCCATTACATTCTGTACCTTCCATACTCCTTTCTACGTTCCCCCGAGAGCACGCTCAGGTAGCAAAGAGGAAGTCAAACCCGACTTCCCAATATTTAAAGCCAGGCTTTACCTCGAAGACGTCATCCAAAACAGGAAACCTGTTGGACCATGGAAAATGTAGTTTTCCAAGTGTCCACAGGAAGTTTGTTATGTATCTACATATCTTGAGGCTTACTACCTCTAATATGGAACCCCAGAAAGTCTAAATAACACAATACCAAGGTAACTGGTATGTATGACATATCCTGCAAAGTTCAATCAGTTTAGAAATTATTGTTTTTAAGGATTGGAAAATGCAACTCACTTAATGTAAGAAACACCATCTTACCTAAAAGGAAAGTCTACTGTGAAGTAGAAAAGCCCTTAATTTAAGTCCTTGCAAGTGCGAGTGCCTGATTCTTGAGTCTGTTGACAGGCACACCTCAAGAACAGAAACAGCAGGATATATTTCCCAAGCCTAGCATGCCAATTCCTCCCCTATTTCCTCATTTGCTGAGTACTCCCCAGGTTACAGCCAATCGGAGAAAGCTAACTAGCCCACATTAACCCCGCCCCTCATTATCTCCCACTTCTCTCATTTAGGAGACTCCGGCCCCTAATTATTTTTCCTGACATGGTCTTTCTTTACCCCTTGGTTAGGATGCAGGGCTAAGCTCCAACCAGAGAACTAGCTAACCTGGTTTTCTAGTAGGCTCACTCCTCTTGGACCACAATTTTAACTACGGAGTTCTTTCTGATTTGCTGAGGGATTAAGGTTGAAGTTTAGAAACAGGATCCTTAGCTCTCTCCAAATCCTGAAAGGTGCAGAAGCCGGCAAACAGGAGGGAGTATGGATGGTTTCAGTTAGAAAAATGCTTTGCAATCGCAGCCTTTTAAGTGTTAATCTGGCCAAGTTTTTTTGTTTGTTTTGTTTAGTTTTGTTTTTAGATTGTTAGCTAGGACCTGGGAACTCCCATCCTTCAACAAGGGTCTTTTGGGACCTCCTAAAGATTTTTTGTAATTGCTGAGATCATCTTAAGGGATTTTTGCAGGATTTGTCCCACAGATTTCTTTACATATTGGATTAGGAATTGAGCAGGTAGAAGGAAGGTTGTTTTTTTGTTTTTCTGTTTTTTAATTATTAAAAGTTAAAGAGATTTGAAGTTTACTTAGCATAAGCAAAGAAAACTAAGTAGGGGAAGGGAACTCAAAACCGCCCACCTCTCTGTCCTCCAGCCTAGCCCTCACTCTCAGCACAAGTAAAGAGAGATAATGTGATCACTTTTTTGGGTGGTTTAGAAAAATAATAATTAGCAAGTAAATTGTGAAAAAGGGTTACCTGAATGGAAATTTAATTATCTCCCTGGGTAAGGAAAGATTTCAGTATATCATTAAATTTTATTTAACAGGGGGCAGCTGGGTAGCTCAGTGGATTGAGAGTCGGGCCTAGAGACGGGAGGTCCTAGGTTCAAATCTGGCCTCAGACACTTCCCAGCTGTGTGACCCTGGGCAAGTCACTTGACCCCCATTGCCTACCCTGACCACTCTTCTTCCTTGGAGCCAATACACAGTATTGACTTAAAGATGGAAGGTAAGGGTTAAATAATTTTTTTTATTTAACATCTTTTATGTCCTAAAATTATAAAACCAATTTTCAGTGAGGTACATAGGGTCTGAGGTATGGATGCAATGGGAAGAATATGTTTAAAGGAGAAACTAAAGGAGATTTTCTAGATAGTAAAACTATACTAGTGAGGGAACCTCAAACTTGCCCTAATCAAAAAACAAATAAGCAGTAAGGGAAGTGAATGAAATACTAGAAAATTTAGAGTTCATAGATATCTGGAGAAAATTGAATAGGGATAAGAAGGAATATGCCTTCTTTTCAGCAGCACATAGCACATATATGAGTGAGATAGAATTGAGTGTGCCATTCTCAGAATAAGCATTCAATTTACACTTCTCCTTATTCTCAAGGGAAAATCACCCATTTAACAACCCCAGTTGGGAAAAGGACGTGAAATGGTAATTTGTTACCATTTGTTGCCTGAAGATTCTGGGATAAGTTTGAGAAGGAGACTTATAAAAGAGAGAAAAGGCAATAAACAACTCATTTGCACCCCTTACCTCATCTGAACTAGGTTAGAAGCACACATGTTTAGGACTGTGAGTCAAGGCTCAGTGGGGATGGGATGGCTGACAGGGAAGGTGGGAGGAATCTTACATTGGGAATTTCTATATATTGCCTGCTTGCTGCCTAGTCAGTAGACACTTCTTAGCCCATCATTGAATTGCCCCCCTTTTATGAAAGAAAGAAATAACTGCCTTTTTTTATTCCTATCTTCTGACTCCAAGTTTTGTTTATTTAAGTGAGTGGAGCACTTGTGTTCATTTTTATCTCATGCATATACAAAGATTGACCATGTACTAAAGCATAAAAACTGTAGCAATCCAGGTATACATTAATTGTGATATTATTTTC
This sequence comes from Gracilinanus agilis, assembly GCF_016433145.1. NCBI lineage: Eukaryota > Metazoa > Chordata > Mammalia > Didelphimorphia > Didelphidae > Gracilinanus > Gracilinanus agilis. The sequence goes on along the minus strand of NC_058135.1, from coordinate 294,103,869 downwards.
AGAGTGCTCAAAAAACTTAACTCTTATACTGCTAATGATTGATCTCTGTAATCTTGAGTCAAATTGAACATTGACCTTGCCAAATCCCTAGCCCTTCCCTAAGGCTACACCCCTGAAGACAGGTCAATTATCTCAGTCTCCTTTACTCTACCTTCAATGATCAATTAACATAGGTATCAAACATCAGTAAATGCCTTAGGCCATATCCACTCTGGATCTGTATCTTAGCTCTACCTATTGGTTTAGGTTTTAGCAGTTTGCATTTTATGATGATTACCTCATAATGTTAATGTATCAAGCCACTGAACTCTCCCCTTCCCCCCATACTGTTGTAACCCTAATAAAGGTGACAAGAAATGAGTCGGCAAGGGAGCTCTTAACCATCAGAGCTCCTAACCATGAAGTTCTTGACCACCAGAGCTCCTAACCATGAAGTTCTTGACCACCAGAGCTCCTAACCATGAAGTTCTTGACCACCAGAGCTTACTGGCTGTCTGTCTACCTTATGCCAAAACCTTCTGTATCTGTGTGTGTTTATTCTCGCCTTATGTTCTCTTTCCATTAGTCCTTAACCCGTAACCCATTTTCACTCAGTCCTTGGTTCCCTTTCTGAGTGTCCAACCAACTAGGAATCTTTGTGGAGTCAGTGGACGGCTTCAAAAACATCACAAACAAGATGTTTTTATGCCTACAGAAAGGCAGAAATAATAAATGCAACTATTTCAGGTCATAATGAGATAAAAATTATAATTAACAAAGGTTCATGCAGAAGCAAATTAAAAATTAATTGGAATAAATAATCTAATTCTTCAAAACTGGTGGGTCAAAGAACAAATCATAGAAACAGTCACTGGTTTCATTGAAGAAAATGACAATGAAGAGACAACATATCAAAATTTGTGGGGTATAGTCAAAGCAGTACTCTGGGGAAAATGAATATCCCTGAGTGCTTATATCAGCCAAATAGAGAAAAGGGAGATCAATGAACTGGGCATGCAACTAAAAAAACTAGAAAAAGAACAAATTAAAAATCACCAGATAAAGACTAAATTGGAAATCCTAAAAAAATCAAAGAATAAATTAATAAAATTGAAAGCAAAAGAACTATTGAACTAATAAATAAGACTAGGAGCCAAGTCTATGAAAAAAAATAAAATAAAGTGTTAGTTAATTTGAATAAAAAAAGAAGAGAATCAAATTACCAATATCAAAAATGAAAAGGGTGGTTTCACCTCCAATAAAGAGGAAATTAAGGCAATTATTAGGAACTATTTTGGCCATGTATATGATGATAAGTATGGCAATCTAGGTGAAGTGGATGGATATTTACAAAAATATAAATAGTCTAGATTAACAAAAGAGGAAACAGAATATTTAAATAATCCCATCTCAGAAAAATAAATTGAATAAGCCATAAATGAATTCCCCAGAAAAAAATCCCTAGGACCAGAAGAATTCACAAGTGAATTCTATCGAACATTTAAGGAACAACTAATCCTAATACTATACAAACTATTTGACAAAATAAGCAAAGGAGTCTTACCAAATTCTTTTTATGATACAAATAGGATACTGATACCCAAACCAGGAAGACCAAAAAAAGAGAAAGAACATTAGAGATCAATCTCCTTAATGAATAATAGATGCAAAAATCTTAAATAAAATACTAGCAAAGACATTCTAGCAATATATCACAAGGATTATTCACTATGACCAGGTAGAATTTATACCAAGAATGCAAGACTGGTTTGATATTGACCATATCAATAATCAAACTAACAGAAATGAAATGATTATTTCAATAGATGCAGGAAAAGCCTTTAACAAAATACAGCACCATTTCCTGTTGAAAATACTAGAAAGCATAGGAATAAAAGGGCCTTTCCTCAAAATAATCAGTAGTATTTATTTAAAACCATCAACAAGTATCACCTGCAATGGGGATAAATTAGAAGCCTTCCCAATAAGATCAGGGTGAATCAAGGATGCCCATTATCACCACTATTATTTAATATTGTATTAGAAATGCTGGCTGTAGCAATTAGAGGAGAAAAAGAAATTGAAGGAATTAAAGTAGGCAATGAGAAAACTAAACTTACTCTTTGCAGACATGATGATATACTAGAAAATTAGCTAAAAAGCTAGTAGAAATAATTAATAACTTTAGCAAAGTTGCAGGATACAAAATAAACCTACATAAATCTTCAGCATTTCTATATATTTTCAAACAAAAATCAGCAGCAAGAGTTAGAAAGAAAAACTCCATTTAAAATCACTCTACCAGGGCAGCTAGGTGGCTCAGTGGATTGAGAGCCAGGCCTAGAGACAGGAGGTCCTAGGTTCAAATCTGGCCTCAGACACTTCCCAGCTGTGTGACCCTGGGCAAGTCACTTGACCCCCATTGCTCACCCTTACCATTCTTCCACCTTGGAGCCAATACACAGAAGTTAAGGGTTTAAAAAAATTAAAAAAAAAAAAAAACATATTGGGCTAGAAAAAAAATCAGCAACAACCCAGAGGAACGATAAAGTAATTGATTTTCACAATAGCCAGTAAGTCCAAATTTATTTCTGATCTATAAAGTTAGGATATTTGGAGTGTATCTATGCAGAAGCATGTAACATTCTTACCAAATGTTCTTGAAGTACTTTAATTACATTTATAAAAATGTGTCTCTATTGATGATGATTCTTAGTTCTGTTTTCAATCAAATTCAGAGCAAGAAGCAAACTGGAAAATAAAAATCTCTCTTTTCTTTTTCCCCTTGTACTTCGGTGTATTGTCTCATAGGTAGAAGATTGGTAAGGGTGGGCCATGGGGGTCAAGTGACTCGCCCAGGGTCACACAACTGGGAAGTGGCTGAGGTCGGGTTTGAACCCAGGACCTCCTGTCTCTAGGCCTGACTCTCACTCCACTGAGCTACCCAACTGCCCTCTTTTTTTTTTTTTTTTTTTAAAGTATACTGGTAATAAAATTGTGTGTTGACAAGAAAAAAAAAAAGGAATATAGATTCATGTCTAATTGAACTGATTTCAGGGAGACCATCATGACAAGGCAGATCTATTCTGCACTGACAAAGTGTTCCATCAGATTAGCTCAATTTAACAACTTATTAACCTAAAATTAATGTGATGGTTCATATTATTAGGAAACATTGTTGGGGGCAGCTGGGTAGCTCAGTGGATTGAGAGTCAGGCCTAGAGACAGGAGGTCCTGGGTTCAAATCCAGCCTCAGACACTTCCCAACTGTGTGACCCTGGGCAAGTCACTTGACCCCCATGGCCCACCCTGACCACTCTTCCACCTATGAGCCAATACACAAAAGTTAAGGGTTTAAAAAAAATTTTCTTGATTTCTAATGAATAGGCTTTATGTGTCTAGGAAAGGATATACGCTTGTAAAGCCTGGTAAACTTTATTGTTGCCACGCCAAGAGAGAAATCATCATTTAGCCTCAAGCTGTGCTTACTGAAACTTGCATTTTGAGATGAAATTTGATGGTGCAATTGGTATCCTCATTTTACAGTTGAGGAAACTGAGGAAGGCAGTGGTTAAATGGCTAGCAGGAGCTCACATAATTGTCTGAGACAGAATTTAGGTCTATTTGGCTCTAACCCAGCTCTCTATCTACTTCACCACCTACTTCAAACAATAAACATTTATTAAGCAACGACTAAAAGGATACAAAAAGAGACAAAAGACAGTCCTTGCCCACAAGAGCCTTATAATCTCAAGAGAGAGCCAAATGCAAACAAAGAACTACCAAGCAAGCACTAGGGAGTGTAAACAGTAAACTGATTAAGAGGGCAGGTGCTGGGAGTAAGGGGAGTTGGGGAAGACTTCCAGGGTCCTTAAATACAGGAGGATACAACCTGGAGGAAAGATGGGGGCCAGGAAGGGGCCAGGTTGAAAGCCAAACTAAGCATTGGGTATTTGCTTCTGGAAGCAATAGGGAGCCACTGCAGTTTATTGAGTAGGATAGGGACACGATCTGACCTGTGTTTTAGGAAGATCACTTAAGTAGCTGAGTGAAGGATGGACTGGAGTGAGGAGGAAACTGGAAGTAGGCAGACTGTCAAACAGCGATTTTTAATATTTCAAAAGTGGGGTTATGAGGCTCTGCACCAAGGTGGGAGCAGGGTCCAAGGAGAGAAGGGGTGAGTATAATTCTGCAAAGGTGAAATCAAAAGGCTCTGGCTCCATATTGGATGTGAAGTAAGAGACAGAGAGGATTCCAGGATGAGTCCCAGGTTGTGAGCCTCAGGGATCAGAAAGACACAATGACAGGAACTAGTCTCAAGGAAAGATAACGAGTGCCACTTTGGATGTATAGAGGTTAAGACGTTTATTGGCCATCCCGTTGAAGATATCTAAGAGGCATTAGGAGAATAGAATTTGGAGGCCAACAGAGAACCTGAGCCAAGAAGATTAAGTTTGAGAATCATCAACCCAAAGATAGTGAATAGATCCACAAAGATGAGATCTCCAAATGAAATATAGAGGGGAAAAGAGAAGGTCCCAGCAGAGGCCTGAAAGAACTATCCTAGCAGAAGGCATGATCTGGAAGAGGTTTCAGTAAAGGAGATATAGGAGTGGTCAGTCAGGGAAGCAGAGAACCATGGGACAGAGAGGTGTACAAACCCCTAGAGAGTTCATGCTTTTTTCTCTTCTTTTTTGTTTATTGGGGATGAGAATGGGGACAAGTATGGAGAGGACGAATTTCCAAAGTGAAAACAAAAGACAACAGTAAAGATGCTCGGGGAGAGTCTGGCAGAACAAAATCAGAACCAAAGGAGACAGAAAAAGAATAATCAGTATAAGGGAGGCAGAGAGCCCGGAGAGAGGCATCCCAAAAACCTAGAGAGGAGAGAGTACCAAGGAGGAGGGGTGATGGACATCTCCAAAGGCTGCAGAAAGATCAAGGAGAATAAGCAGTAAGAAAGGGCCATTTGATTGGGGAGCGAAGGGATCATCAGTAATTGCTCTAATAAAGAATCATAAAGGATTGAAAAGATACTATTCTAACAGGCAGTAATTAAAGGGCCCTGGGGATCAGCAGCATCAGGGTTGGTCTTGAAGTTTCTAAAAGGCGGGGGGAAAAGATTCCCCTCATTCTTTTTGGATCCAGAGGACAGAACCAGGAGGCATGAGGGGAAGTTGCAAAGAGGCTAATTAAAGCTGGCTGTCAGGAAGCACTTCCTAATGATGAAAGCAGCCCCACAAGGCATGGACAGTCTTGGAAGGGAATTGGATGCCCACCTAACTGGAGCTCTCCAAGGGGAGACCAGACAAACATTCTATCAGAATGATGGGGGCCGACAGAAGATAGTGAAGGGTGGTGCCCTCCTACCCTGAAATCTTGCATTCCTCACCAGTGAGCACTAGTTAAACATTAACTAATAATAACTAATAAAATAATAATAACAAATATATTATTTTTATAATGTATAATATAATAAACAAATAATGAAAAACAATAACCAATAAAACATAAACATAAACGGCAGCATTAATTGAGCACAAATTGCAAGCGTTAATCATTAGTGCTGTTTCAGTCATATAATACTCTCCTGGGCCATCAGCTTGGTGCTTTCACGGGTTCTATCGATTACTCATATTGTTCTATATTTACTTTCACTCAGAACTGTATGACATGATTGCCTATAATGTTCCCCCGATGAACCTCATCCCCTACAGACCTCCACATTGAGAAATGATGACAAGGTGGACAATGGGGAGCACCAAACATGCACACCAGGGACTCTGACATGCCAGTAGAATCCCTCAAACCCGGGCATGCTCCTTATTCCCTATGCTGCACATGTCACACCCCAAAACACACCTCCACCTGCATTTGGCCAGGCCCATTTTCCAGGGAGACGTGAAGATCTCCCAGGAATGGTAGATGACAGCTTGGAGACCCTAATAAATATGCAAACCCTGCAACACACCTCGGGTTGCGACCCTACAGCCATGGCAGCTACTAATCCGTCAACTCCAAGAGCCAGTCCATCACCCCAAGATCCGCTACTCCACCAGCTAGGTTAGCCCATCAGCCATGAGCTATGGAGCTGCTATTTCATCAGCCATGGAGCTGCTACCCCACACCTGGAGAGCTACTACTCCATCAGCTCCAGAGAGGCTACTCTACTAGCCTCTTGGCTAATCCATCCTCCCTAAGACTATCCGATTATGGCCCTGACCATTCCACCAGCTACTAAGCTACTATATCACCTTAAACCTCTTCCAATAAAATTCTTTTCTTAGTCTGGATCAAAGGGAGGTTGAATCTCCCATTCTTGAGGTAAGACCCTATTACAAAATGGGAGTGTTTCAACAAGAACAGCATTATTGTTGAGGGAATGTTTCTTAAGGCCGGGGTTGGACTGCAGGTCTCTTCCAGCTCTGAACTTCTGGGATCCTTTTCTTCCAGGTGCTGACACACTCCCTCACTCCAAGAGTCATGGATACCGTGGACCCATTCCTCCTAGAGTTTCAGCGCATCTCCTGCAACCTGTCAAGGCAGGAACTGGAAGAGATG